>NC_055960.1:8896815-8959315 GCF_018492685.1 Alosa sapidissima
GTTAAAACATGTGACTAGTGAAACTCAAATGATTTTAGAAATATTTAGCCAAAGCCAAAAAGAGAAGGAGAGACGCCGGTGCAGCTCAGATGTCTTCTTAATTTTCTTTATTCTTTAGTAAAAGGTGCAGAACATTATTAAATTTTGACTAACGTTTCGATGTTCGTTAGTCAAAAACATCGACACATCGAAATGTTAGTCAAAGTTTAATAATGTTCTGCAGCTTTTACTGAAGAATAAAGAAAATTAAGAAGACATCTGAGCTGCACCGGCGTCTCTCCTCTCTAAAATATCTGTCCTGGCCTGGTTGCAACGGATTGTGGCCAAACGACAGAAGCGCGGAGAACCCTCCTTTGTCTTCCAAAAAGTGTTACTTTGTGCCCCGCGCTCCCCCACTGCTTGTGAAAGAAGGGGATGGGGGAGGGGGGCTTAACGTGAAAAAGCTTAATGTCACAAAACGGAAACGAGTCGTTTTAGGCTACAGGCCTTCATAATGGTAGGCTACAGGAAGTGGGGGGAGGGTATGGGATGACCAGAGCCGTCATCTATCGTCTTTCCAGGCACACAGCTCGTTATAAAGCCTATCGACTGCCTTAACAGATAGGCTTTGCTCTTGGGTTTGGCCTTACAGCGAACTCAATGCTCTTGTTGCTTGCAGTTTGTTAAATAAAGCGATGCAGATTACATTATTTATTTCTGATTAATTGCGTCTTTTGATGTATGTTGCAACATTTGCTTGTTAGGCTGGGCTACTGTCAATGTCCTGTACAGGTCAATGTTCAACAATTGCTGGTGTAGGCCTAGGCTATTAATCAATTAGGGACTGTTCGTTATTTATTTAATTAAGGGGCTACCGGAGGAGTTTTGGGAGCGTTAGTCAAAAAAGACGTGACCCTCCCTCGCCAGCAAGACTTTTTTCTATGACCCTCCAAAGTGATTGAGAAAAAACGCATGATCCTCCCCAGTCCCAACAATGTATTGATGCCTTAGGCTACTGGGTCAATTTGGGAGCTTGCATGCTACGACTCCTTCCTTGAAATGCCTTGAAAAGGCTGTCGTTTGCACAATTTCACAAATAATCACCGGGACCGAAACAAACCTGTCAACTTTTCCCGGGTTTATCGCGTATTTTAACCTTTTCCTCGCTGTCTTAGGAGGAGCTGCAGGGCCGTCGCAAGGGGATGCGAGGCCCTGTGCGAACTTGACAGATGCAAGGCCCTTTTCACTTACGTGCATGAAATCATGCGATAGCTTACTTTACACATAGCCAAGGCTACCGTCGGTGTATTTTAATAGTAGCCTAGTCTAATAAGCTACACCAGCTTGCCTTTAAGAGGGGAAATTCAATTGTATAGCCTATAACATTAGCTGAGTCACATATTTGGCCATATGGTGTTTATCATAGGCTACATCACGAAACCAAATAGTGTAACAAAGGCGAACACTTTAACAGGGGGAATTCATTGGGCATGAATCATTGTGCTGAACGGTATTTGTCAATGAGCAGAAACACACACGACATTCAAACTACTGATAAGATGTACTGGTCTGTATCTATAGGCTAACATTGGACAAATAAATGACACTGACTCGCCATATCCTGACTCAGGAAAAAAAACATTTTCTTGCTTTGCCGCAAACTCAGCAATGAAATCATAGGCCAGTTTGCAGGTAGCCTAACGTCTTTTTCATAGAAGGGAGAGCCCAGTCTCTCCTGTGACATGGAGGTGCGCAAATAGTTTTTAATAGCCTGTTCAACTTCGAAAAGCTTCGTTCACCCGATGCCAGTCACTGATCGCAATTTCAAAGTTCGGAAAGCTTCATATTTTTAAGTTTTAAGTGCAGTGGCCCATATCTGCCCCCTTTGGAATTATATCTCGAGCCTATTATAAGGTCCAGTGCGTTATGTCCTGGGATTCGGATGTGCTCAAAAAGAAAAGAAAAAACACTTTTTTATAGATGGTTATGAGGCGCAATGTGAGAGAGAAATTTGATGATCATTGATCGTTGTTTTGGGACGTTAAGCCTTTTCCATAGGCGTCAGTGAAGGAGATTGAAGAATGACCATTTTTTTTTATACGAAAATATTTCTTAACTACAAAAACTCAGTGTCTAAAAACTCAGTGTCATTCAGACTCAACCCTCTTGTTGTTTTATTATATTTTTCGTTGTCGTTTGAACGTTGGCAAGCAGGCATGTTGCGGTTGCAATTTAAGTGAAATTTCTACAGTAGGCCTACAACATGCTGTTAGGCTGGGCTACTGTCAATGTACTTGTCCAGGTAAATGTTCAACAATTGCTGGTGTACAGGTTATATAATCAATTAGCTAAATCATTTGTCCAGCTGTTTAAACATTTTTTCGTGCTACATTCAAACGCAAAAGGTGCTTTGATATATTTTTCGTTTGAACGTCGGCAAGCAGTCATGCTTTGGTTGCAATGAATGAGGATAATTGCTTTTTTTTTGCATTATTTTGAATATGACTCGCTCCAGTCTCAACAGCACGTACTTTTCCCACACGCTTAGTTCTAACACACATAGGCCAATCCCCTCTCGCTTTCTCTCTCTCCATCCCTGCACACGGTGCTTTCTTAAAGGAGCTGCACCATTTTACAACAATTGCATCTACATTTTCATATTAGAATGTTTTGTCAAGTGTAAGCTTAAACTACCGTGATCAATTGAAGTTCCCGTGCCCCCGCTGCGTCATGGAAGCAGTAAGTCAGTCGCATCAAATATAGTAGTGGCACCCAAGTGACACCTTGTGGTTGTTTGTGTCAACTGCAGTTTGTGCCATTTCTGCTGAGAAAATGGGGATCGTGATTCATGAAGGAACCCGTCCAAACTTAACGGGGACCCACTGTATGACTTGTTTATAATGTTTATGACAGGTTCATGACAGTGTCATGCCACTCTTATGTAGATAACCTTTTTACCTTCAAGTAAAGTGTAACCGATAATACGTCTGCAACTGGTAAAGCAGGATATGCTTGATCGTTTTGTTTCTCTTTGATTGTTTTATGTTTCTGTTGCTTAAATGCTTTAGATGTAATTACACTTCTGAAGCATATATTACTGGTTGTTTTTCTTACTTGTTTATACAGTCTATAAATGTCATCACAAGCTCAACATCCATGGCAACCTAAGAGACATTACAACAAATCTCAAAACATCTATTAGGGACAACCATTAAGGCTGAATCAAATGATTTGTGGCTTTCATATAAGGGAAGAGAGCGAACCCTTGACACAACCAAAGGCAACACTCTTGCGGCTTGCTGGATGGAAGTTGTGCACAGGGCAGTGATGAGGGCTATAATGAAGCCTTGGATGCGCAGGGTTGAAACTACGCTAATTATGTCTGCTCATTTCCTTCTTTACAAGAATTGATTACCAACTCCAGCCCAATTAAACGTGGTGAAATATGCGCTGCATACAGTGGTTTCATTTGCGAGGCTGTGGGTAATTGGGGAGGGGGGTGTGGAGGGAAACTAAAGAGTGGAGTCATTTAAGATACTAAGTCAGGGTGTCAGTGTCTGCACCAGCCCATTTAATTGCAAAGGAATATGATATAGGTTGGTATATCAGTGCAATTACCCCAAATTAACTTTTGTTTTCTTCCAACGCATTGCAAAGGACTTTTTATGAGGAAATGGACAACATAATGCACCACATGATAGAAAACGGAAAATTAAACATATTATTTTCTGCCACCCGGATGCGATGGAGCCCCTTCCTTTTACAGTCCCCCAATTAAGTATTTACCTAGAAAATGCACAATGACTTTGGGTAATTGATGATAGTATATCATTAGTAATTAGCACAGGTAACATGAAGGTAGGTAATTACTGAGAATCTACACCTGAAAAACTAAAATATACCTCAACTATTACCAATAAATTATAGCACATTATAACAGCCTTCCTTTCTTTGTCCAGATCCCTCAGCATCTTTTTTTTAATAAACATCAAGCCAACAACCGTACACATGAATCTGTAGTGGTTATTACTGAAGTCAATGATGAACTGTTAAAACCACTTTTATTGTAGCCTATTTTAAGTAATGATAATCTATGATATGCACTTATGTCTACTGAACTCAGACACATTTAAACCCTCCTTTCTCAAGACACTATAACCCGCATTTCTTTGTTATGTAGAATGCTTTGTATTTTCCACTCAGTAACAGTCACATGAGACGTTATGAAAACGCTGCTCTCATTTTGGATTACTGGGATGTTCATGTTGGAGAGGGGAAGAGTCCGAGTGGGGATGTCCTGGAATATCCCCACTCTGGAATACCTCTCGTCCAAACTGTTATAATTTGATATGATTTGCTAGGTCAATACTTAGACACTTACATGTGTTATATGAGCACTATAATCTCTATGCTTTTCAATACAAAATCATAATTCCAAATTGTGTCACCTTCCTATTTCACCACATAGCCATGTGATGCAATTTTAATGCCATCATTTACTTTATATTAAATTACAATCAATCAATAAGTATACTACAAGTAATAGGTAAGTAATTAGAACACTCAGAGCACAAGCCTCTTAAGGCCAAATATGTTCTCTCTCAACATTAGCAAAAGTGAAACAAAATGTATCTGCTGTTCTGCTGTGCATCTGCTGTTCTTTGATGGCCCAATAAAATAAATAGAAAAGTGTTTTAAACATAAAACTGGGGACAATTGACTGCGCTCTAATTCAATTTGATCCAGTTTTATATTTTTAACAATGGACATTTTCCCTAAGCACTTTACAGAACCCAAGGCCTGAACAGTTGGGTGCTGTCCTTCAGACTTCCCGTCTGAAGGCAATTGTTGCGAAGAGTACAGTAAGGGTGGTTACGTTGTTTTTGTTCTAGCCAACATTGCCAAAATCAGTATTAATAATCAAGACCTTGTATGATGTTTTTTAGGAGCCAGCTGGGTTAACACTTAATATAACAAACCTCTTGATACATTGTAATTACACATTTAAATCCAGTTAAGGATTTAAGAGGATAAGAGGAGGCCAAAGGATACACATTTAGTTTTTTATTATTACTTTATTTAAATATAGTGCTTTCATTTACAATCCAATCATTATGAAAAGTCTTCTTCTAATGCACTAACATTTAACATTTTTACATTTTCCCCTTCAATGTTAGACAATCACCAACAGGAACAAAACAAATCACATTTACTTCAGTAGAAATACTCACACTTGTGCAAAAAACATTGGTAAAATAGGAGGTACTGATTCAAGTAATTTATTCAAGTACGAGTAAAAAAAAGTGATAACCCGAAATGTACTCAACGGACCTTACCGGCCTTTTCAAAACATTGTACTGGCTGTTTGCAAAGCTAATTGAACCGTACCATGCTAATGACAGATACAATAATATACCCTATAATCACTATAATAATGAAGTGAATATCTGATATAATATTTTGTAGTCTTAAGGTTCACTTACAAAACAAAACGTTTCTTGACATTCTTGACTTCAAAGATGCACTTAGCCCAGGACTTAATTATTTAATTTGTTTGCTGAGAGCTCCCATTCAATGTAAAACATTAATATTGACTCTGTCCTTGTCTGAGCAATATTTTCTGAAATTGTGCTTTTCCAATATGTTATTGTAAAGATGAGAATGAGGCAGAATCATAGCTTTCACAAATCGTCGCTCTCTTTGTGAATCTCTGCCAGAACTGACCTTGGTCACTTCAGGCTCATGCTTAGAGGCCTGGGGCCGTATTCACAAAGCCTTTTATCTTACCACTAGGAGTACTCCTAAATCGTACTAAAAGATTTTAGCTAGGAGTTTTCTCTTAAAAGTTATTCACAAAGCATTTCAGACCTACTCTTAGTAAGGAAAAATGACAACTCCTAAACTAAGAGTGAGTCTTCGTTGCTATGGATGACGTCATTACTCATGCACGAGCTTGAATGAAGTGACCACCTTGATTGGCTGATGATTGTAACGCGGGAATGATTCCAAACACCTCCCTTACGATGATGAGTGACAGGTGACAGGTCTGAGAATGCGTGCGCTACACAAGTAGTGCGAAGGACAGAAGATGATGAATAACTGAATAAAAAGGCCTAGCCTAAATGAATAAAGAGTAAGGCAAAACAAATAGCCTAGTAGCCTAATAAAACATAGCCTAGCCTACTGCATCAATCCGTAGGCCTATCTTTGCAACATTATTAAATTAATCTGTCACCATATGCCTACGTTTGCAAAGAGGAGAACATTTTAATTTGATTCACAATGAAACGTTACATTTAATTTACATGTTGACAATGAGTAGTTTTGGTTGTTGTTGGTGACGTTATAGCATCCCTTTTATGCCTACAATGCAAAATTGTTCCCTCGCGATTGGAAGCTCCTGTTGCGCATACCCATTTCAAAACATCGCAACGTGAAATGCCACAAAAAGCTGTTTGTGAATAGGTCTTAGTGAGTTAGGAGTCCTCTCGACTTCTTTTAGGCTGTCCCAGACTTAGGTGCTACTTTTAGGTCTAAAATGCTTCGTGAATTACTTTTAGTGAAAAAAATTAGGAGTCCTAAAGTTAGGAGTGACACGCCCATTATTTTTAGGAGTTGCTCCTAAATTCGCCACTTAGGAGCTACTTTTAGCCTTAAAATTCTTTGTGAATACGGCCCCTGGTCTCCTTGATTCATTCTGTCTGCATCTGCCCCAGCTTCAGTGCATCATGTGTGACTGTTGCTCAAGAGTGAGAAATGAAAGCAGAGAACGAAATGATCATGGCTCCCTTCACATACATTATGTCTGGTGCAGTCTGAACTTCTGGACCATTTTGTTGTAGTTGTCTCAAAAGGAAAGGTCAGTTCCTTCTTAGTAGCCTACACAGAACCTGAATCAGCTGACTTTCACGTAAGGAGTAAATTATAAAGGTTAATGATTGCAGGGAAATAGTGTTTGAAATACAAACAGGCCTTGAAGGTATAAAATGTAAGCAGCGATGTTTTTGCCCTGTACGTCATTGTATTGCTTGTGTTAGTTTCAAAGCTTACCTATACTCTCAAGATGGTCTAGACACCACTCTACATGTGTCTTAAGGTCAAGCCATCTCTCATCCTCTTCTCTCCAGCAATTTCCTCCTTCCTCCAACACTGACAGTGGTCCAGAAATGGCACTCTCTCTGCAAGCCAGAATAAAATATAAAATAAAAACATTGTTGCGGTTAGTGGAACATGGGCCACTGAGACACATCATCATATAAATAAAATGATGCATTACCTGTCAAGGTTGTTTTTGGAGAGAGAGAAAAAGTTGTCAAACGGGAAGGAGTCAAATGCAGATCAAGTGTTGCGCTCTGGGAGACCTGAGCCAGTCACATTGTTTCTCATTTCTCACCTTCTGAAGCAATGAGCTTTCCGAACCTGACCTTTACTACTTGTTTTTTTCCCCTGAAAGGCTAGGTGGATGTCAGCAGAGAGGCAGCAAGCTATAAAAATCTATGCCCTGACAGAAAATATTTCCTCACTTGCATGGTGTTCCAGATTCAGGCAATTAGGATGTCACAAGCCACCCATTATTTCAGCAATAATATTCACTGTTATCATTGCAGCCTATTTAATGTGTGCACTTCTAACAACTTGCATTATTACTTTCATATAGTTATACTTTCAATAGCTTCATATTTCTACATGTGCACAGGGACTGTGTTTCATGAGTACCAGACGATGCACTGTTAATGGTTAATCAATGACAGCTTTTTTTTCAAACCCCAACTACTCCCTATTGAGATACACTGGTTAATTATGATGGATGCATGTCAAGGATAAGTCGTTTCCCATTCGATAAACTGCCCTTAGGGGGATCGGGGTGGCCGTCCACCGTCCCCCAGCCCGAGGGCAGGTAATTACCGCATGGCACCCTGCTATGCAGTGAGGATGACAAGAGATCTGTAAATGCCTCTGGTGACAGTAGCAGCCGCAGGTTCAACCTAAATGAGCTCAGCTAGTCACACTAGCAGACACCGTCAGGATGTTCAGACCTGCAATTAGAATGTGTCTCCCCACGTGTGTCTCGACTCTCGAGAGATCGCTTGCTTGGATCTCACTCTTCCGCGCTGAGCATTTAAACATGAACATCATTTCCAATACCATTTCCTGTGCCTAGTCTGCAATCAATTACAAGAAGTTAATCCAAACAATACAGAGAGAGTCTGCGGCTTCATAGACCAAATCACCCAAGATATCTATGGGACACGCCTGAGGTGATGCCTGATAGGCCACAACTATAGCCTGACGAGCCAGACCCACATCAAGATGTAGGGTCTGGGAACTCACCATTCGCAGTGCTCAATCCGAGGGGTGGGATAAAATGGGAGTGGGAGTGTTGGCCCAGTTCTGGCTGGGCCTCCGGCCCAACAATGGCCCAGTCACTGATAACTGACACAAAGAATTTCCTCTGGCCCAAATGTGGCCCACACACTGTAAAATGACTCTCATTGTTTCTGTTGGCCCAGATCTGGCCCACACACTGTAAAATGACTCTTATTGTTTCTGTTGGCCCAGGTGTGGCCCACACACTATATAACTGAGTGTTGGCTGAGTGTCGGCTGGGCCTCTGGGCCTGTACTGGCCAACACACTATAAAACCGATCTGACTGAGTGTTGGCTGAATGTCGGCTGGGTCCCCGGGCCACATGTGGCCCATTAACTACCAAAAGTACTTGAAAATAAACACAAATCCAGAACTAGTAATTAAAAGCACAAGCTACTTTTATTAACAAGTTTAACAAACACAACCTTGCAAATAAAAAACATTTAAAAATTATACAAGCTTTTACATACACTTTAGAAATTAAACCAGTTAAAATATACAAGCTACTTTTATCTACAACAATCGACATCTTTCATATAAAAAAAACCCAAACATTTTAAAACTGTATAATGATTCAAAGAAATACATTATTCTAAATTAACATTAAACATTTACAGAAATATTCTGTCTCTCTCCCTCACTCACTTAGTCTAAAAGAGTAATTCCATTGTCAGTAGTTGTGGGTTAAGTGTTGTGGTAGTGCTTTAAATTCTGTATTTTTGTACCATGTACCATGACCTACTCACTCAAAGTATTTTTCAATAGCAGCAACCTTTGCCACCTACCTTCTCTTTCTGTTGCCGCTTCATTATTGCCTCCACCAGTTTTAGCAGCACTACCAGCCGGGGGTGTCTCCAAACTGCATTTAGGTATAAAATAATATTACAAGATCATTATGAGGTCTAAAGCAAGATTTCAACATGTCATCTGTCAGAGAATTTTTGTTTGTCCACTCAAATATACTTACAGATAGCCACCTCAGCTCTCTTTGGGGGTTGATCAAAGAGTTCTTTCCATCCATCCTTCAATTTGAGATGCATGGACAGCATGTCATTTCAAAAGAAAAGAAAAAAAATCATTAAACTATTTATCCTTTACTGTCTGACAAAATATTACTAAAGCCCAGTCTTGCCACTCTGCAGCTGTCTTGGTAACACCTCCCTGGTAGTTATTTTGGGCAAACAAGACATTGTGTGATTGTTAAATGCTAATATATTACCAATGACAATCACCAAGAGCAAGACATATTTGTCAACACATACAGACCTTAAGCACAAATGCTTGTGGACTTCCTTCACAAGAGCCTTGTGGGTGCTCCAGTTGGTTGGCCGGCCATGTTTTCAACAGCGCATTCCTGTTTCCTGCCCACTCCTGTTCTTTGCTGACATAATGGATAAGGCAAACCAAAAGCATCTAAAAATGACGCATCACAAAACACAGGCCTAGATGAAAGCTGATTCCTATTATTTGGCTCATCTAAACAAAAACGTATTACTTATTCTATTAAATCAATGTACAACTTACCAAGAGCTCTTCAGGTCTCCTGTTTTTCCAACACAAGAAATGGTTCACAAATGTATGTAGCCTTCATCCAAAGGAGTGCAGGTCTCTGGTCAGTGTGGCCTGGATTCTGAGGTGTACATTTAAAAAGTCACAGTAACGTCAGATTAATGGAAGTATATGTGTTCAAAATGATTACATGATCACAAACAACCCCTCAGTACACACACACACACTCTTGTATAGGCATACAGTCTCAGTCCTGCCTGCCTAGTGCCTGAAGTTGGATAGATAACGAAGAGATGCCCAATTACCAATCGCTATATTCTAAGTCATGCAATACTGGTTAATTGTTAAGCTATTTCTAAACAATCACAATTTTCTTTGAAAACCACATAATTATGCAAGTATATATAACGTTACAGCACTGAACGTTTTTGACTAACCACCAACACTGACGTTAACGTTAATTAGCCCAACAAAGTAGGCTAAGAAATCATAACGTTAACGTTACCGCTAGCTTCGTCATCGTCAATTAGGGGGTTAGATTGAAACACCCATTCTTGTTATGCTACTTTATTGTTAAACTTTGTCTGCAATACATAAGCCTACGTACATTCATAATGATTTACATGCAGGTAAAGGTAAATGATAATGATAATGATTTACAAAAGGTAAAGGTAAAGTGCATGTTACTTACCACAGGCAGTGTCCAAAACGAGACAGAATTTGCGCCGTCCTGGTTTCAAACTGAACAGTTGATCTGCTCGTGGCTCTTCCACATGTAATGGGCCGACAGTTACTTTACAGAATTGGGCCATGTACGTTTAGCGTCTGGCTGCCGCTAAATGTTTCATTTTTGCCGCCAACAGCCGCGATACTGATCAGTGTTCGTTCCTGAAGTATCAGGCCACACACTGTGAATCCGTCTGCCGAGATTGCTTCGAAAACTGGCAGTAGCCCATCAAACCCCAATCGGGCCAAATAAGAAACTCAGTAATTAGCCCAACTACTGCATGCCAGTGTCGGCCTATTCAAGGGGACAGTGCCTCAGCCGACCTGAAACTCCGCCGACAGTGGCACTCAGCCAGGATTAGGGATCGACCGATATATCGGCCGGCCGATATTTGCGTTTTTTATGTGTATTGGCATCGGCCGATAAGCGGCTGCGTTTGCCGATAGTTTTTCCCCCGCATTATTTACATACAGGCTTCCACAGGCAGCTGGAGACGCTGCATGTTGCTGGAGACGCTGCAATAGAGCTGCACAGTCCCGTACTGTGTTGCAGCATGTAGGCTAATGTTAGCTGCATTATGTAATGACATACAATGTCGGAAATGCTAAAGGTTAGCCTGTCGGCTACCTGAAAAGTTTGAGTGTTTAAACTAACATTTACAGTGGTCTATTTGATAGTGTATTGGCCCTGACTAAGTTCGTGTGATGTATAAACCCCAATCCTTGTTGATACAAGTACCAATATTCGTCAAGAAAGTTTTTAATCACATTGAGATTTTCGCCATAGGCAGTAAAAGACTCCGCCATCTTTGTCAATATTTTTCGCTGAGAAAGTTTCAAACTATGACCATAACGGCCTTTCCACCAATCAGAGGCATCACTGTGTGATTGTGTGATTGTTCAGGATTGTGGGTAATGAAGTACTTATCCAAGAGATCGCGAATAAAAGGCATTTATCTCAAAACAAGGTTAGTGCCCCATGAACTCTTGGCGTCTATAGGAGCATATACAATCACTTAGTACAGCCGTAGCTGGTTTTAAGTCTACCACGTGCTGTTAAGTTTTTATGGCTTATACCGCAATTGTCAAGGAGAAATTGCATTGAATTTTTACATCCGGCATCGGCTGTGGGCGGGACTGTGCAGCTCTATTCACGTGCAGACTGCCCCTCCCCCACGAGCAGAGTGCTGAAAGCCTGCTCTTCAAGACAAGTTGGATAGCAGTAAACTTTCAAAGCATCTTTTAACTGTTTGACTTAGCTGAAATAATGCCATACACTTTGAAGGTGGAAGCAAGTTTGTGGGTCCAAATGGAAAATGGGAATGATAGATAGATAGTTTATTTGATAGTGTATTGGCCCTGACTAACAAGCCATATCCCCACTTCTAACGTTGAGCTGCCTGGCTTCAGTGTAGCTCGTTTGGACAGAGACTGTAAACTTTCTGGCAAAAAGAAGGGAGGCGGACTGGTGCTGTACATTAACAATAGATGGTGCAATCCCGGACATGTAACAGTAAAGGAGACTGTATGCTGTAAGGATGTGGAGTTATTAGCGGTTAGTCTCCGTCCGTACTACATGCCGAGGGAGTTCTCGCATGCAATTGCTGTCTGTGTTTACGTTCCACCTCGAGCTCTTCCGGATACAGCGTGTGACGTCATCCACTCCACAATCGCAAGGCTTCAAACCCAACACACTGACGCCTTTTTTGTGATCTCTGTTGACTTCAATCACATAACACTGGATTCCACACTCACAAATTTTTACCAGTATGTTGACTGCCCTACAAGGAAAAACAGGACAATAGATCATGTATGCAAACATGAGGGATGCATACAGTGCAAACCCCCTCCCCCCACTGGGAAAGTCAGACCACAACCTCATTCATCTCCAGCCAATGTACAAGCCCAAAGTACAGAGGCTACCAGTTCCCACACGCACCTTCAGGAAGTGGACACCCGAAGTGGATGAGGGTCTGAGAGACTGCTTCGAGTGTACTGACTGGAGTGTGTTACAGAATGGAGAGGACTTGGAGGTCACACAGTGCACAACTGACTACCTGAACTTCTGCATGGACATTGTTGTTCCCACCAGAACTGTACGCTGCTTTCCCAACAACAAGCTTTGGATAACCAGCAATGTCAAGACCCTTCTCAACAGGAAAAAGATGGCGTTCAGAGAGAGGGACATGGCAGAGCTGAGGCGCGTGCAAGGGGAACTCAAATTCAAGCTGAAGGAAGCTAAGGAGGATTACAGAAAGAAGGTGGAACAGAAGCTGCAGGAAAACAACTTGAAGGAGACATGGGACTGCATGAAGGTTATCACTGGCCTGAAGAAGAACAGCAGCTCTGTGGAGGGGGACCTGGACAGGGCGAACCAGTTGAACCACTTCTACAACAGGTTTGACTGCCCTGCTCCAGCTCCAATGGCGGTGGTCTGTCCACCATCCCCCAGCCCCCACACCCCCTCAATGCCAGCGCAACACTCACCTCCATCATCACAGGCTATCGTACCCCCACCATCACTGGATTTTGCACCACTCCCCCACATGGCGATCACGAACAATGAGGTGACAACGACCTCAGTCAACAGCCATCAGACACACAGATCCCAGATCCCACCTGAACAAGGGGAAAAGTGCTGTGAGAATCATGTTCTTTGATTTCTCAAGTGCTTTTAACACCATCCAGCCCCTCAGATTGGGAGACAAGCTCTTGCAGATGCGTGTGGACGCTCACCTGGTAACCTGGATTACAGATTACCTGACCGAGCGACCACAGTTCGTCGTCATGTGGGTTGTATCAGGAACGGGCAGGAGGAGGAGTACAGGAGCCTGGTGGAGGACTTTGTGCAATGGTGCAAACTCAATCATCTTCAACTTAACACTTCAAAGACCAAGGAGATGGTGGTGGATTTCCGCAGGTCTAAGCCCACTCTGCTACCAGTCCACATTGATGGGGTCAATGTGGAGGTGGTTAGCACCTACAAGTATCTGGGTCTCCACCTGGACAATAAACTGGACTGGTCAGCCAACACTGATGCACTCTACAAGAAAGGGCAGAGCAGGCTGTACTTCCTGAGGAGGCTGCGGTCCTTCAATGTGTGCAGTAAGCTCCTCAGGATGTTCTACCAGTCTGTTGTTGCCAGCGTCCTCTTCTATGCAGTAGTATGCTGGGGAGGAAGCACAAGGAAGAAGGATGTGGGGCGAATTGACAGGCTGGTAAGGAAAGCTGGCTCTGTAGTGGGAGCTGAACTGGAGTGCATCACTTCACTATCTGACAAAAGGACCCTGAACAAACTGATCAACATCTTGGACAATGAGTCCCACCCACTCCACAGCACTATTGTTAAGCAGAAGAGCCTGATCAGCTGGAGACTTCGCTCACTGCCTTGCACAACTGACAGACTGAGAAAGTAATTTGTCCCCAGGGCCATTGAACTGTTCAATGTCTCACTTAAGGGAAGAGGAGAGATAGACTTCTCTGCATAGTCTGTCTGCCTCTTCACCCCCTCCATGTTTGGTACTGTCTGTCCACTAGCCACTTGTACCACTGTCTTTATGCCTCACTGTTTGCGTGCTATATTAGCACATATGCATAACCCCCCCCCCCCCCCCTCCATGCCACAGCCGAACTGTGGCCACACTTATACATTTTCTTAAATAGTTAAATATATAGATATATAGACTTTACTTTACTTTATTTCTGCATTGTTGCACTGTTGATTTACTCATTTGCACTATCACCATGACCACTATCACCATTGCACTACCACCATGACACTCATTCACACAGAGCACCTTAGAGCACCTTACCATACCTTACTATGCACAGAGAACCACAGGCTCAGTCCCTGCCTCAGTCATTGCAAGCGCCTCTGATTTATTAATCACCACTATGTGGATACTGTTTTTAGAATTGATTTAGATTAAGTGCTAGTTAGTATAATTTGTATTTTTGTAATTTGTATTTTAGTATATTTTTATATATTGTATTAAGTGTTAGTATAATTTGTATTTTAGTATATTTAGCATATTCTTTATCTTCTACTGTCCTTACTGCTTAGTTGTGTTTTAATATTATTTACTTTAATTGCTCTTTCTGCTGTTAAAGAATGTGTTTGTTTGTATGTATACTGCTGAGACCTTGAATTTCCCCTGGGGATCAATAAAGTATCTATCTATCTATCTATCTATCTATCTAATGCTTATGCCTCGTTTATAAAACTGCTTGCCATTGTATTTAGGGAGCTGCAAATAGCTAAGTTGTAGGCTATCCATATGCATGTGGTAGCGGTAGCTGTTACAAACACTGGTCATATGATTAAGTAATGGCAACGTTGTTCCGTGGTATTTGTGAGAGTTTTATTCAGCGACCACCTGGCTGAGTGTTGGACGCCTGTGGTGTGTGTGTGTGTCTCCCTCCCTGAATGCCTCTTCTATAAAACGGCTTGCCATTGTATTTAGGGAGCTGCAAATAGCTAAATTGTAGGTTATCCGTAAGCATGCGGTAGCGGTAGCTGTTACGAATACTGGTCAATCGTATGAGCCGTTACTTACTTGTTTAGAGCCGTTTGTTAACGTTATCATTATCAATCCAGTTTAATGGTGGTTCGTTAGCTACCAAACAGAAGTTTGTGTCGCGTCTGGTCTGTCTCACTCTGGGACACACGCATCACAGCGATATGAGAGTGCTGCACTACCTGAAGGAGAGATTTTAAAACTTTGAGAGATATGTTTTTATACCTTTTGACGTTGATACGATTTAGAACAGAAATATCTGACACCACGTTATTTTCCTCTGCTGATTTATGTTCTGTGGTTGACAAATCTGGCAGCTTTTTTTAGAAAAATATAGACATAGAAAAATTTAAACCATGCAGTCTAATATTCAGTGTATATGAATCTAAGGCTACGTTTATACGGTGACGATGAAAAGAGAAGACGCAGAAGTGGCGTCTCGTCTTCATTTTTTTATTCGCGTTTAGACGAGCATTCTCATGGGGAAATCTTTGTTTATATGAAGACGCAAGAGTATGTGATATTTGATTGGATATGCATTCCAGACCGCTGGGTGGTGGTGTGATAGAACCCCGGTACGTCACGCGCAGACATTCTAATTTGACAGTTTAGCCAGAGAGGTAATCAAGGATCTTTGGTTTAGCCGTTTAGACGGAGACGCAACCCGGGTCGTCTTCAAAACTCTACACTCTGGAAGGAGTCTTCAGATTTTTGCGTCTTCAAGCCCCGATGGCGGGGTCGCCGTGTAAACGAAAGGCACTTATGATAAAATATTTTGTTGTCTTCCTTCGCAATCGTTCTCGTATAAACGGCCCCTTAAATGACAAATCAAGCATTTATTTCAATGGCTACTTTTCAGGCTTATTGTTTTCTTAAATTATTTAAATGTGTTGACAAAGGACATTTTGTGATGACCTGAATTATGTCTTATAATATGTCAGCAAGCAATGCATCATCAAGGCTGTGTTGTAAGATGTTGATGAAAGCATTTTGCACAGTTAACCATATCCACCCATCCATAAGTTCAATAAATGTTCCTTTTTAAATTGAGACTTCATTATTTGTGTAATTATGTGTCATTTGTATGATGTGAATTGAGGGAGCAAAATAAAAGCAGTATTGGCTCCAAATATCGGCTCAAGAAAATCGGCAGCCTGTATCGGTCATCGGCTGAGGCTGATGGAAAAAAATTGGTATCGGCACTAAAAAATCCATATCGGTCGACTACACGAAATATGCGGCCGATAGTGACGATTGTGCAAAATGAACACCAATGTAGAAGCTTCAAAAATACAATATTGCAAGTAGGCTAGCTAGGCAACATGTTTAAGTTCGTTGAGTTTGAACCAGGATGTAAGCAAGCATACAGAGCAAGGGACAGTGAGCAGGTGGAGAGTGCGAGCCTAGTTGAGGCTACATGATAAGAACTCAGTAGTGGAGCAGGTAGGCTGTGACATGCCATGCTGACTATGATGATTATGAGGACGTATTAATTGCGATAATGTAATGATATGGTAGCCTAATGATCATAGTAAGGCCGTGCTGTGATTATAATAACAAATAGCGCAACTTAAATTTTCTAAATGAATGATTTGCAAACCCGGACAGCAAAATCGACGTTAATTGTTGGTCAGATTGATCAGTTTCCGTCAGACGCCCAAAATTCAACATCGATGGCATGAGTGGTGGTTGGTCTCTCAAAGTAGAGAAGGGTTCTATCTTCAAGTCAAGTCAAGTCAAGTCGGCTTTTATTGTCAATTTCTTTACATGCACTGGTCATACAAAGAATTGAAATTTCGTTTCTTACTTTCCCATGCAGACATAGACATGCTTTAAATACAGAAGGGTTATCATGGTAAAGAAGGGCTAAAATAATGTAGACTGACGGAAATGTAGGTTACAAAACGTCACGTCATGCACAAGCCAACTAAGCTACAGTATATATAACCTATATGATAGGCTAAAGATAATTAGGCCTAGTCCACATGTACCAAACCGATCTTTTTTTCCTCCGTCTTCCCTGGAACCGTATCAAGCATATTTGCGTCCAAACGGATCCATCTCAACACGACTCAACACGTTACTTCATACCCCAGGCCTATAGGTGGCACTGTTTCTTTACAGAAATTGACCAAAACTTGCGCTTTACAAACAGACAGAATAGGCTACGACGAAATGGCTAGTGCAAGGAAACCAGAATTGTTTGTGTGGACTGATGGTGAACTGTCAACTGTAGTCAACTGTAAAACTAATAAACTTTATTTTACGGTTTGTGAAGGGTGCAGTCCCGTCCTTTATTTGGCTAACGCAGGTAGGCCTACTAATCACCTTTACTTTTTTTTGGTTGTAGGATAGTCCGTGATTCACATTAGCAGGGGCGGTTCTAGGGGCGGGGCCAAAGGGGCCCGGGCCCCATCTGAAATCTCATTGGCCCCTGACTGGCCCCTGTACCGTCAATCATCAATAAGTGTCAAACTTGTTGAGAACGACGATCAGACGATAAGAGATGCAATTCCATTCCCAAACAACTGGTGGCAGTAATGCACCTATGAAGCTTAAAAGCTAAAGCAAACAGTGAACTGTAAAAGAAACAATACATTTGGCTAACCAGAAATGTCTCTGCTAATGTGAAGAAACGATACATTTGGCTCACGGAAGTATCAGCAAAGATTGTTAAGGCAGAGCCTTAACAATCTTTGGTATCAGCTAATGTGAAGAACTGATACATTTGGCTAACGAAAGTATCAGCTAGAATTCTAACGTGAAGAACCGATGGCAGCGTTTCATCCTCCACAGAAGTTTCTTGGTGAGTCACAAATCTCTATGTTGGTTATCATCATTATGTGAAAGGGACGTTTATTTGTTGCTGTCACAATATGATGTATGTCAATTAAATTACGAAGCAGCAGCAAGCTTGCAATAAACTGTAAACATTAAATTAACGTTAGGTTACTTGAGTTGAGGTTTAATTGTTTGTTAGCATGTTGATAGATTTCATGTATGGAAAGGTAATGTATGAAGTGTTTGAAATGGTGTTATATGAAATGCAGAGAAATGGACATCCTGTTTGTTTGGGGTCCGAAATTAATAACATTACATGCGCTAGTGCGCCTTACCAAACGTAAATAACGTTCGATTTTTTTTTTGCTTGAGGAAAAAGTTTGGCCGCTGCTAACATGAACAGATTGAGAATACATGCCTAGCTAACGCTACGTTTTTGTAGTTAATGTGAGCTATCATTGCAAAGTTATTAACCACTATTCTGAGTTTATTTGATTCATGGGCTTTGCATGAATTCTGTCTCAAAGTGTTAGGACAAGGAGAGTTTCATTGAGATAAATTGGTTAAATGTTCTACTCACTCAAGCTTTATATGATTTTAAAAAATAATAACTGGTTTTACAGTTGCCAGACGACATGCTGAATACAAGCATGGATTTTGTGAAACACGCATTTGTGTTTCACCTACAGACTGGGATGGCGCAGGAGCTGGTGACTTCAACCCACAGTCTTCAGAACCTCTAGTCACCAAGCATAGCTGCTCCTAATGGTATGATGCTATTTCCTATTGCCACTACAGTGAGCATATTTTGTCATTCATTTTAGAAACGCCAGGTTGACAGTGGGTTATGAAAGTTAATAACAATTAAGTTACTCAAACTTGTTTTCATTTTCTTCTCTCCAGACATTTCCAATTCTAGAGCAGATGGTTCTGTGCAACCTCTCCTAAACTGGTATTCCGCAAGATGCAGCACAGAAATAGGAAGAGGCCACTCAATGACTTCTGATACAAAGACTTCAAATGGTAGGAATATTCCATCTTTAGTGTTTTGCTACCCTTTCCGTAATTTTCGCTTTCAAATGACCCATTGCCAGTCTTCAAATCAGAATCATTGTAAAAATATTTGTTGAAAAAATTGTGTAAATATGATGTAGTTGTTGCTCACATGCTGTGTGTGTGTGTGTGTGTGTGTGTGTGTGTTTGTTTTAATGTACGCAAACTGGCAGTGAAAGTGGTTTCTCTTATCAACAAAAGGGGAAAAGTAGGGTTAAAGTAAAACTTGTTTTAAAAATGTGTGTATGATGATGTATGATTTCTGTTTAAAATATCAATGTATTTCCACTGAAGTGTCTATTATATTTTAGTTTTATATTGTGTTTTCAATGCACATTATCAATAAATGGGAAAATTGTTAAGAATTGTTTTGGCTTTTTTGTTTTTTAGCATTTAGCATTAAAGTATTTGAACAAGGTAAGACTGGTGAAATGTATGCACCTTACTGCTGTGGTGTAGTCTAGTTAGCTGTAGTGGGTATACTGTGATCAACCCCAAATATTAATACCTATCCTTGTCTGTTTTAAGTTGGTATACTGAGATGGTGATGCTTTTTAAGTGGGTATACCAGAGACTTTCTAATGAGGAGACACAGCACTCAAAAAATCCTCCATAGAAATGCATGGGGCTAGTTTGTAACGCCAATATTGGCGTTGTCTACACATATCCCACCCCTTCCTCGGCAAAACGTCAACATGTCAATACATTGAGCCAATCATGTGGTGTGATGTGAATACATTGAGCCAATCATATGGTGTGTTGTGAAGACATCGTGCCAATCATGTGTTGTGAACTCGCCGCTGGAGCAAGATTGGTGTCGTGAAGCCTTGCGCACCCATATTTCTGCCGAATAGGATGCCCGATGAGTGACCAAAAAGCGTTGCAATATGGCCGTCTAGTGGACGGACTTGCCTAAAAGGACTTTGGGTATACCGCGTATAGTCCTGCATATCACGTAGACAACGTGCTTCTGCCTTACTGAACAAGGGATTTTCTGTGTATGGATGTTGACCGGTTCTTGGCCCCTCAGTGTATGATGTGGCCCCTTTATGGCCCCTGTCTCAGAAAAATCCTAGAACCGCCACTGCACATTAGTTTTGGCTATCACCGCAATTAGGCTACTAAACGCAAGGCTTACCCAAGTTCTAGGCTATTCTGTCGCCACATTTATAATATTGCTATAAAACCTTCGTTAGTAACAGTCAATACTTTTGCCTGCATTAAATCGCACATTTGCATTCACGTGAGTTCTAAGCATCTTTGTATGCTTATATCTGATTTCACTTGATTGTGAATGCATGTATATATGTTGTAAGACATGTAAAATAAATGAATGACACTGGCACTACGCACAAATTAATGTAGCCTAAACTTACACCGCACTTTCCTAATAACTTAAGTTCTCTCGCGTCACTGACAGTAGCTAGAATGCATAAAAAAACACTGGGAAAAACAGTATATAAGTATATATACTATTTTTTTGATGAAATTTGGTGAAACAGTGTTCAGTCCACCAAGTCATAAGCTATCGGCGCTGCGCAGCACCAGTTGTGATATTTATCTTACGGAGTGTAATCGTAGGTAATGTCATGTATGAAAACTAGTATTGTTAGGCAATACTATAAGCGCTTTCAGATATAACCTCCGGAGTATATGCGGAGGTTTGTCAAACGGAGGTCCTACCCTTCGGATGATTCAGATATGATGCTAACCTGCGGACCTTATACTGACCTTATACGGACGTATGTGTGAACGACATACACGCACATTACAAAATCTCCGTGTGGCTGTCGAGTGAGGGGTGGGGGCTTGTAGAGTTCACAAGATGCGAGATATGACGCTGAATATATGCGGCCGAAGTGTAGCCTATGCATTATGTAGGCTAAAGAAGAGAAATCTATTGTGTGTAGGCTAGTCACGTAAGTGCGCACTTGAAATTGACCTACAGTATTTGTATGTGTGCTTCGAATACACACAAAACACATTTATCTGTTTTCAACGTTGTACCAGAATCTGGTTTGCGTTGGAGAGAGAGAGCATGCACAAACTTTATGGTAGGCTACCAGCCAATTCAGTAGGCTAACTCAAGACTTCAAGGCCATCATACAACGTTTTTAAGCAACAAACAAAATACTAACATAATAGTGAAGTTGTTAGTTTTTTCATGGTTTATTTTTTTCCAAAAGCATCCTCTCCCCATGTGTCTATTGCATTTAGGATATGTAAGAAGCTTGGAACAAAGTTGGGTTTTCTTCGTGTTCATTTTCTCTAGGCATATATGCTCAACAAATATCAGCTAGCTCAGCAGGCCATTAGAAGGCTATCAATGAACAGAAAACCGTGTTGGCTAACAATTTATTAAATACTCCTGTTATTGTCGTCAACGACGTCGCTGTAGGCTACTGGCTTTTCAGCGCCTTCTGCTTATCAGTCTTTTGAATTCGTTTAGCCTTGCCATGCAGTTGTAGGCTACAACGTTCCATTCCCTTCATGTGTTCTATCAAAATGTTGTATGCCCTCATGAACAGTAGCTCCGTGATGTCTGCATCTTTTCAGGTCGGAGATTTTCTGGACAGCACTATGCCACTCCATCATAACACTGGCATTTAAGTCAGATCTAACCACATGGACGCACGAAAGAAACGTCACCAACACGCCCTCTCACTAGGTGTGAATTTTAACCGCATGTTCTACGCCTCGTTCAGACACAGCACATTTACATAATGTCCGGAGGAAATACTAGGGGGGGAAGTAGAACAACCGGCTAAATTCGGACTTCCATATGACCGGTGATGTCGTTTAGATATACGGCCCCACCGTTTAACATCGGCAGAACCTCCGGTCTTACAAGTATGTCTGAAAGCGCTATATAAATGCAAGTCCAGGGCAGCTGAGGTGTGGCGATGACATCATCGATACGCAAGCAGGATGTGCGGTTTCGCTGTCTAAACGAATTCAAACGGGCTATGGTTTCAGATTTTTCCACTCTGGGACCAGGTTTAAAAAAAGTGCGGTTTCGGGCAGTGAGTTTACAGGATTCGTTTGGACGCTCGGCCAAGACGAAGCAAAACCTCTGCGTTTAACCTAAAAAGCGTCTCCGTGTGGACAGGCCCTTAGTTCATGTAGCTGTACTGTTCCAAAATGTACCAGCAATGTAGGTAGGTAGTAGGCCTATAGCCTACAGGAATAACATATTTCCAGCAACAGCCCTGTTTATTTTGTGTTGTTTCAGTTGTCCTACAGTGATAACTGGTATAAATTACATTAATGTCTAAGACAATCTGGGTAATTTAACTCTTTACACATAGACTTCAGTAATTTTTGGTGCTGCTGTCAATTGTAGCCCATTGAATAATTTGAAATGATACTTTGCATTCAAGCAGAAACTCTTCTTTAATAATTGCGTGTTAGCCTACTTGAAAATGGAGATCATATGCTCCATGCCTACCTCTGATCAGTCAGAGAGATAACCAATGAGGCCTACATCACTTTCAGTGCTCCATGACAGTTGAAAATATATGCAAATTTAAGGGTAATGCACAGATTTTGTATTTAATTAGGTGTGCCCGACCGATTTGAGGACCGCTTGGGCCAAATAGGGCAGGGCCGATTTTTGGTCCCAGTTCGCCCCTGGCTACAACTCATGAGTCCCATGCGTTTTCCCACCAGCGGAGCTAGTTGATCAAACCTTTGTTAACTTAAAGAAAGCTTAACCCGCGTCGCGTTGAGGTTATCACAACTAAAGATAGTCCATTAAATTAAATATTGCAGTACGCCTAATACAAATTGGAATTTAGGAATGCTACATGTCAATGGACAACATGTGTAAATCAACACACTCACAAACATGCTGGTTAGCATTAACTTTTTGCCCCCTAGACATCATATAATAGCTAGTTAAACTTGAATATTTCTAGAATTCCACAGTCATGTGGCCTGGTTCTTGACAGCTGCACTGTTGGTATAGAGGAGCAGAGGCCTTTGCAGCGCCTATGTTTTCCGGTTGAGTGAACGCTGTGCGTGTGTGTCTGCCGCTGCTCACCGGGTGTCTTCTTTGCTATCGCTGGACTCCTTTCTCCGTGTCGATTTACCCCAAACCTAGTGGATTACCGCTTCTCCTCCTGGTGTCTGCTGAACCTTCCTGCCCTGTCGCTGGAGCATTGTTGCTTTGTTGCTTTGCTGTTGTCCATGGATGCTACAAACTTTGCTACAAACTTTGCTACAGACTTGCTCCTCCAGTTCTGTTTGCCACTGCCCGGCTCACCTGCCCTTCCCCTGCATGAGCTCTCTTCCTCTCTCCGTGGTGCTCTCACCACAGTGACTACTGCAGTGGTGAGTGTGTCTCTACCCTCTTGCCTCGTTGTTGTCCCCAGTCTGTTTAATGGTTGGCGTACTAAACTGCGCTGATTACATTGCGGACTGGGTTGTGTTGTGAGCCTGGTTGGCTAACATGTAGTAGAGTGGTGTTGCTGTGTCGCTTGTGATAACTTCACTGTGTCGAATCTGTCGATATCATGTTTTCCGCTGGTAGCTGGATTAAAGTCCTCTCAGCTCGCTTTATGCTGTTGTGCCTGTGTGCTTTTTGTAACTTGGCAATGGAGCCTGTTTACACCCCTGCTGCTCTTAAACTTTTTCGCTGCCACACCCCCCTGGACCCGACGCTGTATAAACTCTGCTGCTCGCTTGGAATTACTCGTCGTCCACGCTATGCTCATCACTTCAGAAAAGGACCGACTCTCATCTATGGACACGATGCCCAAATCCCAACTGTATACACGCCCGACCATCGACGACCCCAGCCAAGGAACAGGGGAATTAACTTTGACAACCTCCGTCGCCCTAGGCTGCCTCCTCCTGCCTCGTCGTCACGTCAGAACTTTAACATTGGCCACCTGGCGCTCAATCACAAACAAAACGGCCTTAATAAACGATCTGATAATTGACAAAAAATGTGATCTGTTTTGTCTCTGAGAGACCTGGCAACAACCCGGTGACTGCATTAATTTAAACCTGCTGACCCCCTCTGGCTACTGCTGTCCAAACCCAGATCTGTAGGGAGAGGGGGCGGGTTGGCTGTAGTGTACCGCTCAGATCTGACTATTAAAGAACTTAGGCCATTTGAAGTGACATCCTTTGAATATATTGCTGTGAAGGTTGTCTCTACCATACCACTTTTACTATTGCTAATCTACCGCCCCCCAAAACCATCTGCAAACTTTCTGTCTGAATTAAATGAACTTCTCACTGTTATTTCATCCATTTGTTCTGCTATAATTATGTTAGGGGATTTTAACATTCATGTGGATACTAATTGTTCTGACACCTCAGAGTTTAACTCTGTATTGGACTGTTTTAGTTTGACACAGCACATTGACTTTCCCACTCACACTCATGGCCACACGTTGGATCTGCTCTGCTCTTCTGGTCTGAATGACATCTCTGTCTCTGGTTCCATCTCTGGTGTCTCTGACCATAAGCTCATTGTATGCCGTTTTCATATGATCTCTCCTCCTCCCTCCTCAGAGAAAACAACTATCACAGGTCGTAATATCAGGTCAATTGACCACAGCATGCTTGCTGCCTCTATACAGGCCTCGCCGCTGTCTGACCTGGACGAGCTCTCGTCCACGGATAACCTGGTTGCTATGTACAATGACACCCTGACCAGCCTGCTTGATAGCTTAGCCCCTGTCAGGACTAGGCTTGTTCCAGCAAACCGTACATGCCCCTGGTTCACCCCTGAGCTGAGGCAACTAAAGGCCGCTGGCCGCCGTCTTGAACGGCTATACAAGAAAACTGGCCTTACAATTCACTCCATGCTCTACACCGAACATTTTCAGACATATAGGGATGCACTTAATGCTGCCCGCTCAAACTACTACTCATCACTCATAACCTCCTCCGTGTCCAGGGCAAAAACCCTATTCAGGACTGTGGACAAACTCCTAAACTCCCTGTCACTGCCTGTCCTAAGACCCCTGAGCAGTGCCAGGCCTTCTTACACTTCTTTGACGATAAAATTAGCCAAATCTACCACTCCTTCAAACCCAATGCTATCTCTCTCTCTTCTTCTCCTCCTTCTCTGGGCCCTCAGCTCTCTCATTTCACCGCTACTGACTCCCTCACCATCACTGACATCATTACTAAGTCCAACTCCTCATCGTGTCAGCTTGACCCTGCCCCCACCCCTCTACTTAAAGCCTGCTCCACATCCCTGTCTGAACCCATTACATTGATTGTTAACACCTGCCTCAACTCTGGTGTGGTGCCTGCTGCCCTAAAGACTGCTGCAGTTACACCCATTCTCAAAAAACCTGACTCCGACCCTACATCACTAATAAACTACCGCCCTATCTTCAACCTCCCCTTCCTGGCCAAGGTACTGGAAAGAGTGGTGGCCTCACAACTACACACCTTTCTTAACCACCACGACCTGTATAAGCCCTTTCAATCTGGCTTCCGCTCATGTCACAGTACAGAGACTGCCCTTCTACGCATAGTTAACGACCTCCTCCTGTCTGCTGACTCTGGTTCACTTAACATTCTCATTCTCCTTAACCTTAGTGCTGCTTTCGATACCATTAACCACAATGTTCTAATCTCCCGTCTGTCTGCCATTGGTGTTTCTGGCACAGCCCTCAATTGGTTTCAGTCATACCTCACCAACAGAAAGCAGTTTGTAACACTTGGTCCACATCAGTCCCCTGTCACTCGTGGTGTCCCCCAGGGTTCTGTACTTGGGCCCCTCCTCTTTCTCATATACATCCTCCCTCTTGGCCAGATTATTTGCAGCCACGGTCTCAACTTCCACTGCTATGCAGATGACATCCAACTCTATCTTACCATTCCCTCTCCCTCTGACCCCCACCACGCTCCCTCACTGAATGCCTCTCTGACTTAAAAGTATGGATGCAAAACAATTTTCTCAAGCTCAACACAGACAAAACCGAAATTCTGCTGATTGGCCCTAAAAGCATCCTCACCAAATCTCCCCATCTCACTCTCAACATTGATGGCTCATCTGTCCACTCCACCCCTGTTGTTAAAAACCTTGGCATTCAGCTTGACTCCACCCTTAGCTTTGATCCTCATATCAAATCACTCACTAAGATTGCTTTTTTCACCTCCGTAACATTGCACGCCTCCGACCCTTCCTCTCTGCTAGTGATGCACAGACTTTGGTTCACTCTTGGCTATCCCCCGCTCCAGACTCTCCACCCTGGGTGGCAGGTCCTTCAGTGCCTTGGCCCCCAAACTCTGGAACTCCCTCCCCCAACCCCTTTGTGCCTGTCCTTCTCTTCCTTTCTTCAAACCACATCTCAAGACCTTTCTGTTTAATGATCTCTTCTCCTCCACACCCAACACATAGTTCCTACAGATAACTTGTCTTTGTTGTATTGTTTTGTTTGTTTGTTATTGTATTTCCCTGCCTTTGTCTCTGTTGTATTGTTTGTTTGTTATTGTGTTTCCCTGCCTTCCTACTATGTAAAGCGACCTTGGGTTTGAGAAAGGCGCTATATAAAATAAACTTATTATTATTATTATTATTATTATTATTATTATTATTATAATTGATCTAGTCAATTACAGTCTACAGGGTGTATGTATATGAATACAATAATTTTATATAAAAATAGTGAGACATTTGAAGCCTAGGTCAATGGAACAAAGTAGATGTACTTGTAAATTTACTCAAGTACTCCTAGACATGCAATGGACCTCATTCACCTACTGCTTTATCTGGGAAAAACTATTCAAGCACACATATTAAGAAACTCCGTAACCCATGTTACTACCTGTATGGAGCTGTCCCCTTGCTATTGAACAACCCAAGATGCATACTAATAACAGGTATGAAAAGGGCCTCTGAAAGCTAGCTGGAACAACAATCACATGAGAGACTGCATCTGAATAAGAACATGTCTGGCATGCGCCTTTCTCTCTCTCTCTGTCAAATCAGGCAGTAGCTGGAAATCCCATAATAATCTCCACGCTCAGATGTAATTACGGTCTCTGTCAAATGAGTCTGATGTGCTTCAATCTCCCTCCGCCTCCTCTGTAAGTTCATAAGAGTATCAAGGCCCTTAGCGCATCATAAAACCCACAGAGGCCCAGCAGAAAGTTCAATAGAGGAACGCATTGTCCCTCAGCAGCCACAGCCACAACCTTTTCAAGTGAATGTGTCTTAGCTGAAGGTCTCTCTGCAGATGCGGCTCAAAGTCATAGTTATTGGACTGTTCAATACTTAGCGGAGGCTCTGTCTCAGGAGACAGGCGAATCCATCGTGAAGAGGAGCGGCGTTTTGTTCTCCAATGTGACAGCCTTCGAGGCACAAAAGATAAGAAAAATGAGAAATGCCACCTTTGGGGAACACGAGTGCTATTGTTCTGATAATGAATTGTTGGATTTGTTTCAAGGCATTGTTTGTTCTTTTTTTGCAACATCTCCCCAGCACGTAATGAATGTTTTTTTCTCGTAAAAAAATATTGTCAGAGCGCCAAAGAGCAACTTCCACCCTCTGACTAAACTTTTTTCTTGGCAGTCACAAAAGTTTTATGTGATTGTTCTTTATTTATGACTTGGCTAACCCACAAACCAACATTCATCAGAGTGCTTAGAATATCACTTCAGTTCATGACAAAAATCTATTTTTTCAACAAACAAGACCTCATCTCTTGCTTAGCAAACAGCTTGATTGCTTGAACAAACATTTTATTGACAAAAAGAAAGTCACTGATGGAGTAGGGAAATATTGATGAGGCAAAGTGAGGTTAAGGTGCCAAAAAGTTATAAGAAAGAGATGATTTATTAATTTAATTTTGTAAACATTGCTCCTCCCTCTTTTGGGGCAGATTTAGTTGACACAAAACCAGGAACTTTATTCAGTGTTTCACAGAGCAATTCAAAGATCAATACATGTCTGGTTTACTTTCTGAATTTCATTGAAAATATCAGTATTGCAGGCAGTTATGCAATGAACATGATCAAGAGAAGCCACAGAAGGACTTTTTATGAACAACATAGAAAATGTGAGGAAACGAGATACAGCTCTTTTCTGAAATGGTGACCTTGTTGGCAGGACAAAATACACATTGCAGCGTGTTCGTGCAAATAGCAGCTTCAGCCTTAAAATCCTGTGTATGAAACACTTGCTGCTCATTTCCATGTGTCTGAAAAAGATCATTTTGAATGAAAGGAAAAACAGCATCTTTTTTTATCTCTCCACTACATTTTTGAGACAAAATAAAGCAGGAATACTGAAGTACTTTTGCACTATTGAACGTCGCACGTGCCTCTTACAGAAAGCCACAGGCCTACCTACTCCTACAAGTTGATGACTTCAAGTTTCTTCAAACTGCTCAATCTCATTTTGGCCTTTCCTCAGAGGTACCCTCCACTCAGCCTAATGAGCGGTAGCTTTATTAAACCCAGAGCTGCAGATCTCCACTCTTATACCCCTGCTCCGGCGAGGTGCAGTTCGGTGAAGGTAGCATTTCCAAGTACCTTCAAGTTCACAGGAACCCGGCGTTCTGATGAGGATATGCCTTGGCCAAAAATCATTCCAAAGGGCTGTTATGAATGATTAATTTAGTCCCAGGCTGTGATTGCAGTGCAGTGTGGGATTGATAAGTGGCAAAAAGCAAATCAACTGGAAGCAGCAGGGGGGTGATAAGGCCATGCATGAGCAAGGGCCTTCCTGAGCAGTGGAATAGAAAGACTTCTTTACCATGCCAATGTTTGGGGGAGAAATCATTTAAAAATAATAATAATAAAAAAAAAACTGATAAAGTGGATATACACACGCAATACTTCACTTTGACAGATTTAATTTAGGACAGCTTTAATGTGGTGACAGAGTTGCCTGATGAAAAATGCTGATCTCATTCTTCAACATTCTTCAACACACAACGCCATTGTGTGTAATCACATTGAATCTGTCAGGATATTGCGTCGTATTGTGTTCTGTGCCAGTGCTTGTTTAAATCCTCACAGAAGAAGCCGACTGTTTGCATTTTGTCATTATCCCAACCCAGCTGTAAAATGAGACTAGTCTTAGGATCATGGAGGATGTAGTCTACGTTCCATTACTTGCTGTTAAGCATCTCGTAAAAGACAATATATCATAAGCCTATGTCCAAGGAGTTGCTCATTGAAATAAACAGAACACAATACAGATATTCAGCTCCATATAGAATAAGCCCATCAAATGCATTACTGTCAAATACAAAGGCAGGTGAATATAAATCTCAAATTAGTTGTCTTTCTTAGCACCTGTTCCAATATTTCATTGTATTCATGTGCTTTGTTCCCCCCTAATCACATTATTGCAAACCTTGTAATGACCTTATAGAATATTTTCTTCTTTGCCAGTCTAACCCCTGGCTGGATACTAGACATTTTTCTATAAATAACTGAACTGTCTGACTGTGGCTGTGGAATCCTTTAACATGATTTTAACCTTCATTTGAAAACATTGTACCTCATAAACGAATTATTGTGAACATGGCTAATTAACTACTGTTGAACCTGATGCACAAGCGAGATAGTAACACATTAATTAGACATGAAATGTGTTTAACCACACTCCAAGACTATATCTCTGCTACAATAATGGAGTGGTGTGTGGGGGAAAAAAGTTTATGTGTGTTTTGTTTCTCGATTGCTTTTTCACCTCCTAATTCTATCATTATTTCAGTGGCAAATTGCATTTTATTCTGAAGTTGGATGCTAATTAACCCAAGTTCATATAACCTACAGGCACTGATTATCTGGTGAATACACTCTTCGTTATAATGTGTTCTAAAGCAAGCATTAGTAAAACAATGGATTGAATTCAATGTATTTTTGTCCTGAGGCGAATTTGTAATTGTCTTTGTGATTATGTTCCAAAAATGCTGTATTTTCCTCCATCATTATAACATGTCCTATACGACCTCAATGAGTTTTGACCCCTATATAATGTTTAACCCATTTAAAGTGTATAATACAAACACACTTTTATTTAAATCATTGGAGCTGTGCCTGGAAGTTCTTTTCCACCCTAGGAATAAAATATCATTATCTAACGTGGGTTTTCTATCACGTCCCAGTGTTTGAGGGAGATGAATTTATGTATATAGAACCATTTAGATTATTACATTCTTTTAATTACTCCATTCTGTTCATTCAGCTCATAATCACTATGGCATTGAAATGGCTATGAATAACGATGGATGGAAAAGCTACAGTAGGAATTAAGATCGGCATATCCACTGGAGTATTTGACCCAACTGTAGGTCAGGTGTTGTTATGATACACTGTCTGATATGAAGTACTATTCATCATGAAATGAAATATATATGTATTCTTGAGCAAATGATATGGATACAATTAAATAAACATTTTACATGTGTTTGCTATGGCTTGAAGGCAGAGTTTATCCTCATGAAACCTTGTTGTTGACACAGTTTTCTGAGGCATACCAAGTGTAGTTGTCGTTTATGGTCTCTAATGTTATAACTTTGTGTAGTCAATGTATGGTTTCTTATACTAAGAAAACAATGGTATACGGAGAAAGACTTGCATGTCACAAAACAGTTTTAGTTATATTTAAGGTATTAAATAAAATATTAAGATACATTAGAGAGATTTGCAGGACTTTCATTAGAAGTTATGCTCTTCAGTTAAAAAATAAAGAGCATGAATGATGATTGATCATTTTTAGCTGCTTGCGATCGTTGCCGCTTTGATGTGTCCTATTGCTGAACTTCTCTATATGAAGTCAATTACAATACCGAGGCAGTATTCCCTTCTTTGTATATTGAATTAATGTAATCCACATCTTGCTACGTTGCTGGAGACCCACCTGACCTCACACTCAGGAAAAAAAGGTGAGTGATTAGAGAGATAATGCTTTAATGGTTCCTGCATTATAAGGGTTTCAGCACACTTTGTGCCTTAATTGCCCCAATAAAGAGGAATATTGATTTAGCAGCAGTCTGCACCGAATCATTCATTAAGTTCATATAATCACAAAGCTTTCTCATACATTGGCCCGGAGCTTTAAGTGGCCCACTAACCAAAGCCCAAGCGAGGTCATTTTAATCCAGAATTGCTGTCCCTTGTGTGACTGGGGTCCTGGGCCATGTTTACAGGCACACATGGCGCAAGTGGCAGATAATTATATAGCACAATTTTTGCCTTAGAGAACAGCCATGGCCTTTAAAGCTGTGTCATCATTCAAAATCACATCAAAGTAACCTCACTGGGTAAGGTGATCGGATCATTGGATGGCCAGTATTTTCATACCATGGATTGAACGCCCCCATTGCTTTTTTTTTATGGTCTTGCAAAGATTATACAAATCTTGTGTTGTTTTTTCAAGACCACACACACTATTCTCAAGGGTGAACAGAAAGTGTCTGTTTTATTTTAAATAAGTTGAACAGTTGTCATCAGGCTGATTCTATAGATAGGCTTTATTGTAGAGTGCCTTTATGGTTCCCAGGTACAACATGTGGCACATCTGTGACTGCCATAAGCCAATTGTGCATGTGCAACTGGAACATGACAATGTACGCAATATACACTCCGGAACTTGCAGTTGTCTTCTGCCATCCACCACCAGTATCTAATTCTGTGCTTTGCCCTATCTTCCTATATTGCTTGTATTTTTTCTGATGTCCACTTCCGTATCCCTCTTGCACAAAAGGACATATAGAATAGAGAGATAAAGGGCAGTTGTCTGAGAGGAAGTCCTTCCATGAAATGTCAACAATTAAGAATGGGAATGCAAGGCCTCTGGTTTCCTGTTGATAACAACAAAGAGTGATTCAATGTTCACTTGCGCAGGTATCCCCATTCAGAGTGCAAAGTCGATTCATGTCTTCAGAATGTAAAACCTGGCAACCATGGTCAAACCGTGATGTTTAGAATGCAGTACCCAGACAATGCTATTGATGCTGTTGAAAATGCTATTGATAGAAATACCCCTGACAGATATCCTTGGCTTGAAAAACACTGTGAGCAGTTGCCAAACAAACATCAAAAAATCTTTTCTATCACAAACACAGCACACATATCTGTAAAAAATGTATCCAAGCTACAAAAAACACTGTGATTTAGTTTTTATAAAAGTATTCAGCATACAATACAATTGAACAGTAAATCACTGGTTTCTTGTTGAACACATGATTAGAACAGCACTGTGTGTCAAAATAGACAGCTGGACCTGTTTCATTATATATTTTTTGAAAAAATACTGCTTGAACCACAGCATATAATGATGTACTAAGGATAATATATAGTTATGCAACGTCAATTTTCTTTTGAGAGATGGAAATATATATTTTTAATGATGCTCTTTTTATATGCCTGCTTTGATGTCAGATAACTGATAACAAAAGCATTATATAATTGCTTTGTGGTTTACTGTCTGCATGTACATAGAGCGAGCATGTGTTCTGTTCAGAGAGAGAAATGAACCCATTGTTTTATAATCACGTTCACAAACCATCACAGGCCAGCGTGAGGCCTTAATATTCAGCCCGTTAAATCCTACATCAGAGGAGAGACGGTGAGTTGCTCTGATTGGATATGACAATCAGCCCCCACAGTTTCCCACATACTAAAACAGTAAGAAGGCCTGTTATGAAGTTACTACCAGAATAAATAACTAAAGGTCACATGAAGGGCCATTCCAAACCCAGATAAACAGACTTATACTAAAATGGTAAGAGAGCCTGGTGTGAAGTTACTAGCAGAATAAGCAAACATGTTCTCCTTAAAATAAATAAGGGGAGGCATATACCGATGTTTTTTTCTTCTGATGCAATCAATACAGAATTACTGTAAAAACTTGATTAATAGCCGGGGCTTTTATTTGCTTCAATCACTGAAGTCAATCTGCTTATATTTGGGCAATGCCTTTAATTCCTTCCACAAAAAAACTTTTGCTCAGCAAAGATGGGAAATATCATCAAATTCATCACGGCATAAATAATTGAGGAATGGACACAAATTCAGACTTTATAACCACCGAACGTTACCCTGGAAATCCAGAGTTCTTGCGAGAGCACAAAGGAATTGTCTCTGCGAGACACTCTGGCAATGAGCAATAATGCACGTTACTTTTACCCCTTGCATCCCGGGGAACCAGCTAAACTGATGAAGACAGTACATATTGGTCGTAGTGTTATCCGATTGCGTTGAAGTCCGGAATCATTCAGAGTAAACATTGGTCTAGTGTTATCCAATTGCGTGCAATGAGACTTTGAAATGCATGCTTGTTTCTGCCCCTCGAGTTGGGCCATTACATTGTTCGTGGCCAGACCCTTAATCTTTCTAGATTACCAGGGTCTGGATTTTCCAGGCTAACCAAACGTAGGGAGTCACCACATTCTTTCGCCTCTCTTTACCATGTTGGTAAATCTGAATGAATTGGACCATAGCCCCTGGTTTCTGTAAAATGAACTACAAAGATTGAATTGTGGAGAATCTAACCAATCTAACAATGTATATAATAGCATGTCCATATTCACAGAAGTTTCACCATTTTGGAACTCTGGCTAACGCTTCCTTTCATCAGTGGAAAATGTGTGTTTTAAGCAGTGCCATCCACTCTAACTTTTGTGAGTGCAATCCAAGCAGCACACAACTATCTCTATTTGATTTGGTTGCCTGCTGAACGATTGGAAATGTATAAAGGCTATTCTCCTCAACTTTAAGTCAACAGCCACCACTGTTTCATAGTCTACACCCAGAAAAAACAGATGCATAGCTTACTAAGCCAGTAATAAAGTCTGTTGAATACTGAATAAACACTCAATATTCATATGTGGACCCATCTCACATCAAGTCAAGCAACAGCTGAGTCTGGTGGTTGTAATAGTCTACTCTCACTCCTACAGATGAGAACAACCTTTCTGTATTAGCCATAGAACTCCTGCATGTTTATTTGGCTCCATGCATAACATGCACATATCCAATAATCACGTCCGTCCCACTTCCCGCCCCGTGGCTCTGTTTGCTATCCCACAACCCCCTGTTTCCTTGAAGGTATTCCCCTAATAGCTGAACATCACAGTGGTCACACCCTGTTTGCTGATTGTATACATGTGTTTGGCCATTACTGTTCCTCTAGCCTCTCCTACGGCTGGACCTTATGATGACTGGCCACTGACTATGAATGCTCTGGGTACAGAATGATATTTACAGTGCAGATAAGACCCGTGCGCTACATTCCGCCGCTGTGAGGTTCTCTACTCTCTCCATTCTCAGTTGTGCTAACTGCCCTCTCCTGAACCTCCGCTAATTTGTCTCCCTCCACCACATCCTCCCTTCCCTTCCTCCCTCCCTCTCCTCCCTCCCCTCCCTTCCTCTCCTCTCCATCCACTGACTTGTGCGTAAAAAAATGATGATTCAAAACCCACATAATTTGGTTCAGAGCACAGGGGTCCTATTCAGAATAATTACTCACGCAGCAGAAGCCCAGACAGCTTAAAAATAACTCATTGTACTGTGACAGCGATAGACTGACGTATCTTGAAATACAAACAAGGCATGCGGCTTATCTGAAAACGTCAACTTAATAGACTGTTAATGTGCCGGGCATCCACAAGCTCATCATGGGGAGAGCATTACCTTAAAGAGAAGTCATGAAGCCATTTCATTGCAGCTGTCTAATAGCCTGTCTCAATGCTGCAATACAATTTATGAATTTATGTTGTGTTATTCCAGTTTGTTATTGTTTTGTGAACCTTAGTGGAAGAACTGACTCGGAGAAATATAACTAAGAAATCTGAATGTGAATTGAGTCTTTTGGCAAGGCCCAGTAGACAGGGTATCACAGTGCCGCATTTCAATGATGGAGAAACTCTACCAGACGCCGTATGGGGGCCATATCAATAATCCCGTTCTCTGTTGTCTCCGAGTTTTTTGGTTTTGACAAATGGTGGCTGGCGCGGCACAGGCTGTGTATGCCGGTGCATCAAAAACGGTGACGAATGGGACGCCTCCTGGTGATTACAAAGGCCAGTCAGTAGTGTTGGTGCCGCCACGGCCTCATACAGATAAGTCCATACAGAGACCATTTGTCTTATTCATGGGCTGATTAAACTGTTAAAAACGTTGTGGGGAAATTGTGGAATAGCTCAAGTTGGCACTGAAGCCAGACGGACCTCCCATTTGTTCTCTGCTTGCGTGCGTGGTCCGACCGGACCAAAGGAGCAGTCATCTGTCTGGGCCGCCGTCTGGGGTGAACTTCCAGACCTGTCGAAAGAGAGCCAGAGCACTCTCTAATAAAGTTAATGCTGTAAATGATGGTTGGGCTTGAACTATTATTTACCGCCGCCATCGAATACTCAAAAAGAATGTTTCAATGGGTCACCGTCTTTAATGGATGTAGACTTTAATGGATGAACCATCATGATTTTGTCCATCAGCAAGAGTTGTAAAATCAGTCCTACATGAAAAAGGAGGGGAGTGAGAGATATGACCCTCTATATAATCTGATCACATCAGCACATACTGTATAGTGAATTGATGACTGGAAGTTTTGTAAGGAATGAAAAGAACTTTAAAAATGTCAGTAGCCCATTGGATTTTTGTGTTCAGAAGTTAAGGTAATTAACTGACATGTGTAACTGCTAATGTTTCAGTTCTGTATTTGTAATATTCATTATTGTCATCATCATAATTCTTGTTGATGCTATAATCATCATCATCATCATCATCATTATCTTCATTGTTATCATTATTATCGTCATCATCATCATGTGGTATATTCTGTGGTTTTCTAAAGCTCCCAGTTGTCTCTCAGAGCAAAACGAAATTTAATTTCAAAAGTGACAGGCACCATTCACAAGGTATTTTTATGGGCAGTATCCTACAAGTACGGAGTCAAAAGCCAAGCAATGACTATTCAATGTATCCCCATTACATTACATTTGGCTGACGTATTTTTAAACAAAGTGACTAACAACATGGTAAACAGTTTAAGTTTTAAAGCAATTCTCAACAATTTTAGGACAATTTAAAAACGGTAGAGTACAGTAAGAATAAGTGCATCAGTGAGTGCTGTTTTTAACAGTTTCGTGTCAGTTCAAGACGGCTGGTAAGTGCTAGGATCAGCAAAATTTGTTGTAAGTGGTGCTATGAGAGGAGATGTTCTCTAAAGAGCTGGGTCTTCAGGAGTTTTTTGAAAATGGAGAGGGATGTCCCTGCCCTTGTAGGAACTGGCAGTGTGTTCCACCAACGAGGAACAACAGATGAGAAAAGTTTGGATTGGCCTGAGCATACCGGTGGTAGAGCTAGACGTCGTTCGTCTGAGGAGCGCAGCAGTCTAGAGGTAGCGTATGTCTGTATGAGGGCATTCAAGTAGGCGGGAGCAGAACCGGAGACTACTTTGTAGGCTAGCGTTAGAGCCTTGAATTTAATGCGGGCCGCCATAGGTAGCCAGTGTAGCTGGATGAGCAGCGGGGTAACATGTGCCCTTTTGGGTTGGTTGTAGACCAGGCGCGCCGCCACGTTCTGGATCATCTGAAGGGGTTTCACTGCGCAGGCTGGGAGACCTGTCAGGAGGGCATTGCAGTAGTCGAGTCGTGAGATGACTATTGCCTGAACCAGAAGTTGGGTAGCATCTTGAGTCAAGTAAGTCCTGATTTTCCGTATGTTGTAGAGTGCGAAACGGCATGACCGGGCGACTGAGGCAACATGATCTGAGAAGGTTAGTTGGTTGTCGAGAACAACTCCTAAATTTCTTGCAGTCCTGGTAGGTGAAACAGACAGGGAGTCAAATTTGATGTTGATGTTGTGGTGTATGGTAGGTTTAGCTGGGAGGACCAGTAGTTCAGTCATTGAGAGGTTCAGCTGGAGGTTGTGTGCCTTCATCCATGTAACTATGTCTGAGAGGCAATCCGAGATCCGTGCTGAAACCAAGGGGTCATCAGGTGGAAAGGACAGATAGAGCTGTGTGTCATCTGCATAGCAGTGGTATGAGAAGCCATGCGAACGGATAATCTGTCCCAAGGAGGTGGTGTAGATAGCAAAGAGAAGGGGGCCCAGCACTGAGCCCTGCGGGACCCCTGTGGTGAGATGGTGAGGTGCAGATAGCTGTAAGGTAGGATTCAAACCAGGAGAGAGCAGAACCGAAGATTCCCATGTTAGAGAGTATAGAGAGAGGGATGCGGTGATTAACCGTGTCAAAGGCAGCCGATAAGTCAAGCAGAATGAGTACTGATGACCGAGCGGTCGCCCTGGCTTCTTTTAAGGCTTCTGTTACAGACAGCAGAGCCAATAGCCTCGGAAACATAGAGACATCGAGCTATCCTCACTTGAAAGAGCTTACGTGTGGACAAATAGGGTGAAGAGTTAAATGGCAATGATATTATTACATACTCGTTAATCTGACTCCATTTAATTAATAATATGTATCACCATTCAATTACCAAGTAACTAGTTTATCAGCTATGGAAGGGCATGGCATGGCACACTACAAGAACTACAGATATATACGATTGGTGAGCAGGTTAACAATTTATTAGGCATTAAGCCTTAAAGGTTAATGTAACCAATATCACTTCAGTTGAAGGTAAGAGTAAACTCACATGTTCCAACAGATACACCAGATAAAACAATACAAACCCCAAAATAGAGAAAAGGGAGAGAGAGAGGGAGAGAGAAAGACAAAGGGAGAGAGAGGGAGAGAGAGAGGCAGAAGACCAAGCCACAAGGGCCCAGCTCAAGAGGAGAGTGAAGATGGAAATGAAGAGCGCGAGGGGGACCAGAGCCTCCACTTTTATCATTCACTTGGGCCACCCCCGACTCATCAGAGCCTTTGTTGTCTGAGGTGGATGGGTGTGGCCCAGGTGGATATCATAACTTTATGCTACAGTGTAATTCTTAGTCTACAACTATGCACAGATACATTAAATTGTAATGAAACCATGATCAGACTGTTGCCCACATTACAAGTATTTATTCAAGACCAAACATGAATGTATTATTCACAATACATATTTACAGAGCAATACTGTATGATAATGAGGTTAGCCTATCTCACCATAAGACATTAAGAGGCCGTTTACACGACACTGCCGGGTGGATTTTCTCTTACCGCTTTCACACCTTTAACGACTCCGGCAAGAAAAAACCTTGCGTGTACACACAGAGGTGTAACCGGCTAAATGTGCTGTAGTGCATATGCCAGACCAGTCGATGGCGCCGCTGTGCAGAAGCTTCACGATAATTTCGCGTGAATCGCGTAGAAGAAAACATTGTTGAAACAGTTTGTTAAGCCAGAGAATATCTAATAAGTGCTCTGGTTAAGCAGTCGCATGAAATAAGGAGACAATTCGGTTTTCAATTCAACTGTTAAACTAATAAAGTTCATTTTCTTTTTTTCTTTTCTTTTTTTTAAATTTATTTGCAAACATCATTGACATTACAGAAAATGCAACACCACTGCATGCACATGAATACTACATACGGCAAACAGATGTACATTACATAAACACATACTGTAACTTAACAAGACATCACATTGAATTGGCTTCCACAAACATAACACAACATAACATTAATAACAGAAAGGCTAAGGATGATTTGCGTCCAGGATGATTACAGATATGATTATCAGGGATGAAATTGATGACCGGAATGAAAAGAGGGGGGGATGGTGCGGATGGTAGCTCTGAGAGTGTGAATGAGGTGGTGTTGGGATGGGGGTGGGGATGGGGGGTGAGGGGTAGTGAGTATGTGAGTATGTGTGTGTGTGTGTGTGTGTGTGTGTGTGTGTGTGTGTGTGTGCATATGTATAAGGCTGGCTTGCTGTTGGGCCAGGAGGAGAGAAGCTGGAACATAGAGAGGGAGGGTTTCAGAGGAGAGGAGTTGTAATTATTCTATTAATGATAAGTATAATAATAGGAATAACTGATTGCCTGGTTGATTGCCTGACTGATTGCCAACCTGGGCACCCATTAATGGCCACAGTTCCACCCAGCCCCCGCAGTTATACTGCGACGAGCTGACAGAGGGGAGGACCTGCGTGCCACCCATCGCCCCAGGCCCCCAGCATATGCACACATCCCCCACTACCAGGACCAACCACACCTCGCCCCCAGACCTTCACCCAACACACCACTCTTGACCTAAATATGTACAGTATGTGAATGGCTAGGTTGAGGGGTCTATCTAGAGTGTAGCATTAAAAGAAGTGAGGCATGCAGATAGACACCTGATGAGGCATCTACCTGCACTCCACTCTTACCCTAGCCTGTTTTGTAGTTTTTGTTTATGTATGTCACCTAACATGAAGTGCAATTAAAAGAGAGTAAAGCGTGCTGTGTGCTTCCAGGACAAGGCGTGTGCATGAGCGTATGAGGAGGGTGCACACCGGGGGCCCAGGGCCAATAGATAACCCACAGGACCCAACCAATGCCAAAACCACACAGCGACCCGCCAGGACCGAGTCTCCCAAGCCATCCAATGGGGCCCCGTCAGAATAACGATGGGAGAGGCAGAGAGAAAGAGTGAAATTAGTAAAGTTATCAGAGAATGTAAATAAAAGGGGGAGGGAAAGAAGGGGATGCTATTTATATTACTACTACTACTACTAATAATAATAATAATAATAACAATAATAGTTCCAGCTACCCTCCCCTGCCCAGTGTTCGATGATATGTGTATCTGCTGATGAAGTGTGTTATCATGGTGTGGAGATGGAACTCAGGCAAAGAGGGTCAGGACTGTAAGTAGGTGATAAAGGGGTACCAAGGAGAGGTTGTATCCTGAGTATTGATTAAGTTTGTAGTTGATAGATTTTCTAATGATATATAGTCTGTTAACAAGTTTTTCCAATGAGTGATGTGAGCTTTTTTCTTAGATTTCCAGTTCATGAGGATTGTTTTCTTGGCGATAGTCAGCGCTACCAGCAGTGTTTTATTGCAGGAGTTGCTTAAATTGACTGTGGATGTATCACCAAGTATGCATAAGGAAGGGGATGCTGGGATGTGACAGCCAAAGATAGAAGAGAGAGATTTTGTGACACCCAGAAGTGGTTGATTGGAGTGCAATGCCAAACCGCATGAATGTATGTATCTGGGTTGTTTTGTGTGCAGTGAGTGCAAAGATCCGAGCCAAACCCCATTTTAGCCATTTTGTGCAGTGAAGTGGAATCTGTGAAGAACCTTGTATTGTATTAGTTGTAGATTACTATTCTTTGTCATGATGTAGATGTTTTTGCACATTTTGGTCCAGAAGTCGGCACCGGGAGTAATTGATAAGTCTGATTCCCATTTGTGATATGGCAGGCCAATTGTTTTTTCTGAACGAGATATAATTTTGTAAATTTGGGAGAGTATTTTTTTTGGGAGAGGGAATATTAAGCAGCTCTGAGATTGGTGGGGGAATGTCAAGGTTAGCTGTCTGGATGTTAATTTTTCCTAGGATAGATGATTTAATTTGCAGGTATTGTAAGAAGTGTTTACTCTCGATGCCGTGCTTCTGGACCAAACAGGAAAATGAGGCCAGATTATTGTCTTGAAGAATGTGTTGAAGGTGAGTGATGCCCTTTCCCATCCATGTGTGAAAGTTAAGTGTTTTTTTATTGACGGTGAAATCTGGGTTATTCCAAATCGGGGTGCGAATTGATGGTGCTATAGGTGAATCAGTGATGTGGTAGAATCTCCACCAGGCTGTCAGAGTAGCTAAAATTGTTGGGGCTTTGAAGGATGGATGTTTTTTGACCGACTGACTGCAGAAAGGAAGATCTGAGATTTTAATTTCTTTACAGATTGTTTGTTCTAGGTCTAACTAGGTGTTGTCTGAGGGGGTGGGGTGTAGCCATTTGTGGATGAAGTGGAGCTGGTTGGCCAGGGCATAGTGCTGGAAGTGTGGGGCCTCTAGTCCTCCCATTGCTTTTGGTTTTTGGAGAGTGGCGAGTTTGATCCTTGGGGTCTTATCTTTCCAGTAGAATTTAGTGATTAATGAATCGAGAGACTTAAACCAGAGGTTGGTGGGCTGGGTTGGAATCATAGAGAATAGATAGTTTATTTTGGGCAGTATTGTCATTTTTATTACTGAGATTCTGCCCATGATGGATAATGGGAGGTTCTTCCAGCGTTGAAGGTCATCATCTATTGAAGTGAGTAGAGGGGAATAATTTAGGCTAAATAAGTCTGACAGCCTGGGGGAGACTTTTATCCCTAAGTAAGTGATATAGTTAGTGCAGAGTGGGATAGGTGAAGAGTTGGCTGTCACATCCCAGCTGTTGGGATGTAATGGGAGAACTGCAGATTTATTCCAATTGATTGAGTATTCAGAAATTTTAGAGAATGTGTCAATGAGTTTGATGGTTTCTTCTACTGATGTTGTGGGGTCTTGAAGAAAGAGAAGAATGTCGTCAGCATAAAGGCTGATTTTGTGATGCATACATGTATATGGAGTCTGGACACCTTTGATGAGGGGGTTCTGACGGATGACAGCTGCTAGGGGTTCAATGAAGATTGTAAATAGTGAGGGGGAGAGTGGGCACCCCTGTCTAGTTCCCCGGTGAAGAGTGAAACTTTGTGATGTTAGTCCATTGGTGATTACTGTGGCTGAAGGAGAGGTGTATAGAAGTTTAATCCAGATAATGAACGACTCCCCGAAGCCATAAATAAAGTTCATTTTCAAGGTATGTGACTGCTATGTGAAATTTCAAATGCTTAGCCTACGCATTGCATTAGGTCTGAGCACCACTGGAGAAAACACTAACATGCAGTAAGCTAATGTTTAACTAAGTTAAGCTAACGTGTGCTTCTAACTTAGCCACTAGGCTGATAGGCTACATTGTGCACATAAATCATGACAGGGGAAAGAAAAACATTTTAATATGATAAATAAATGGTTTGGTTTGTTTTGACAAGCAACGTGTCAGGTCGAGTGCCGTGGTTGAGTTGAGAGGTGGGGCTATGTCGTCATAAAGTTGCCGGCTTCGCACCTACAGGCGAAAGTTAGCCGGCGGTTTCAAAAGTTCCCACTTCGGAAGCCGGTTTCAAAAGCTATCGGTTTCAGTCTCCTAAACTGCCGGCGTCGTGTACATGCAAGGCGTAACCGTTAACAAAACCTCACCGGTTTCACAAAAACCGGCGTCGTGTGCACGGCCCCTAAGTAGGCCCAGGACTGAGTTACCCTCTCAGTAGAGGGGCCAGAACAAGGAAAAAATGGTCACTTTATGCATGAGCGGGTGTTGGGAATCTTTGGCCATGGCCAGCTAAGACAATACAGATCACAGGTATCCACACATGTAAATTGAATGCAAAAGGCATTCTTTAGAAATGCAAAAGGTTTGAGCAAAAGATGGGCCTTACATACATATACTGAACTTCTGGTGAACTCATAAGGTACAAGCAGTAAACTAACTCAAATTCGTTTACATAGTGAACACATGATGAATTCATATTAAACTAGAAATCATGTCAATGTTACTTTAGGTGAATACCTCACTTATTTAATTGACAATGCAATGTTATTCAGACTTATATATTCAGTTATACATATAGGCCTACGGTTTGTCAGCTGGTAGACAGTACTATGGGCAATGATTAAATCTCAGGCACCTTGACACTGACAAATCTGCAATGCCCAAATGAAGGAATCACCTTACGTCAACGTCATCATTAGGGAAAACCCTTTGGAAAAACACAAAACATGAAAGAAGTAGGCTACTTCCTGTGTATTGTCATTTGTCAGATTCTGCTGTTTGTAAATTTGTATAATCAAAAAAACATTGTCATAATTAAGACAACCCAAACAATGTCAACTTGCATGACAAAAATGGTATGACACTTAATGACAGAAGTCCTAAACATTTATGACATGTTTATGACAGTGTCATGTCATAGTTATGATAGTGTCATGTCATTCTTATGTCGACACTGTCAAGTAAAGTGTTATCGTAATGAGTTAATTTGTTAATCCTTAAGTAATGTTGAAAACATACTTAATAATTATGAATTAATGTTTTGTTAATGCTTAACTAATACTTAACTAATGCTAAATAGTGTACCATTATTGTAAACTGTTACCCAGAGGCAGTGGCGGTTCTAGGATTTTTCTGAGACAGGGGCCATAAAGGGGCCACATCATACACTGAGGGGCCAAGAACCGGTCAACATCCATACACAGAAAATCCCTTGTTCAGTAAGGCAGAGGCACGTTGTCTACGTGATATGCAGGACTATACGCGGTATACCCAAAGTCCTTTTAGGCAAGTCCCTCCACTCGACGGCCATATTGCAACGCTTTTTGGTCACTCATCGGGCATCCTATTCGGCAGAAATATGCGTGCGCAAGGCTTCACGACACCAATCTTGCTCCAGCGGCGAGTTCACAACACATGATTGGCACGATGTCTTCACAACACACCATATGATTGGCTCAATGTCTTCACATCACACCACATGATTGGCTCAATGTATTCACATGTTGACGTTTTGCCAAGGAAGGGGTGGGATATGTGTAGACAACGCCAATATTGGCGTTACAAACTAGCCCCATGCATTTCTATGGAGGATTTTTTGAGTGCTGTGTCTCCTCATTAGAAAGTCTCTGGTATACCCACTTAAAAAGCATCACCATCTCAGTATACCAACTTAAAACAGACAAGGATAGGTATTAATATTTGGGGTTGATCACAGTATACCCACTACAGCTAACTAGACTACACCACAGCAGTAAGGTGCATACATTTCACCAGTCTTACCTTGTTCAAATACTTTAATGCTAAATGCTAAAAAACAAAAAAGCCAAAACAATTCTTAACAATTTTCCCATTTATTTATAATGTGCATTGAAAACACAATATAAAACTAAAATAAAATAGACACTTCAGTGGAAATACATTGATATTTTAAACAGATATCATACATCATCATACACACATTTTTCGTTCAATTAAACAAGTTTTACTTTAACTGTTTCCCCTTTTGTTGATAAGAGAAACCACTTTCACTGCCAGTTTGCGTACATTAAAACAAACACACACACACACACACACACACACACACACACACACACACAGCATGTGAGCAACAACTACATCATATTTACACAATTTCTTCAACAAATATTTTTACAATGGTCTTATTTGGAATGGTCTTTGAAGCTACCGTCTTGCTTCCAGTTAGAAAAGCCTGATTCTGATTTGAAGACTGGCAATGGGTCATTTGAAAGCGAAAATTACGGAAGGGGTAGCAAAACACTAAAGATGGAATATTCCTACCATTTGAAGTCTTTGTATCAGAAGTCATTGAGTGGCCTCTTCCTATTTCTGTGCTGCATCTTGCGGAATACCAGTTTAGGAGAGGTTGCACAGAACCATCTGCTCTAGATTCGGAAATGTCTGGAGAGAAGAAAATGAAACAAGTTTGAGTAACTTAATTGTTATTAACTTTCATAACCCACTGTCAACCTGGCGTTTCTAAAATGAATGACAAAATATGCTCACTGTAGTGGCAATAGGAAATAGCATCATACCATTAGGAGCAGCTATGCTTGGTGACTAGAGGTTCTGAAGACTGTGGGTTGAAGTCACCAGCTCCTGCGCCATCCCAGTCTGTAGGTGAAACACAAAAGCGTGTTTCACAAAATCCATGCTTGTATTCAGCATGTCGTCTGGCAACTGTAAAACCAGTTATTATTTTTTAAAATCATATAAAGCTTGAGTGAGTAGAACATTTAACCAATTTATCTCAATGAAACTCTCCTTGTCCTAACACTTTGAGACAGAATTCATGCAAAGCCCATGAATCAAATGAACTCAGAATAGTGGTTAATAACTTTGCAATGATAGCTCACATTAACTACAAAAACGTAGTGTTAGCTAGGCATGTATTCTCATGTTCATGTTAGCGGCCAAACTTTTTCCTCAAGCAAAAAAAAAATCGAACGTTATTTACGTTTGGTAAGGCGCACTAGCGCATGTAATGTTATTAATTTCGGACCCCAAACAAACAGGATGTCCATTTCTCTGCATTTCATATAACACCATTTCAAACACTTCATACATTACCTTTCCATACATGAAATCTATCAACATGCTAACAAACAATTAAACCTCAACTCAAGTAACCTAACGTTAATTTAATGTTTACAGTTTATTGCAAGCTTGCTGCTGCTTCTTAATTTAATTGACAAACTTAACATATTGTGACAGCAACAAATAAACGTCCCTTTCACATAATGATGATAACCAACATAGAGATTTGTGACTCACCAAGAAACTTCTGTGGAGGATGAAACGGCTGCCATCGGTTCTTCACGTTAGAATTCTAGCTGATACTTTTGTCAAAGATTATCTTTGCTTTCGTTAGTCAAATGTATCAGTTCTTCACGTTAGCTGATACTTCCGTGAGCCAAATGTATCGTTTCTTCACATTAGCAGAGACATTTCTGGTTAGCCAAATGTATTGTTTCTTTTACAGTTCACTGTTTGCTTTAGCTTTTAAGCCCCTGCCCAGAGGCGATTCTAGAGTCTGTGGGGGCCCTACCGACAAGTGTTATCACCATTTTGTTATATCACCATTATCACCATCACCATTATGTTATTATTCGTATTATACAAATTCTTATATTTTGACATGTATCTCACCATTGCAAGCTGGCAGCTCGACTTGCCTTACATGTGTGTGTAGCAGACTGTCCTGAATCTGGCAATATCATTGCCATGGTGGAGGGATGCTCTGTGGCTGAGCAATTTATAGACATACAGTATGTGGTGTGCGCCTTACAGAAATAAATGGCAGTTTTTTTATTTAGTGATGAAAAATGACCTTTCTGCGCTCCATATCTGTGACACGAACTGATCTGACCTGACTTGACCCGAGTTTGCGGGTTAGCCTGTGTGCCTATATCCACTCATAATGATTCTCAACAACAACTTTTTACTGCATTGCCATGAACAAAGTAGAGGCAAAAAGGGGGTTTCTTTGTTGAACAAATTGGGATGCAATGTGAGCCTTGAATTGGATGCCATGCAGGAATTTGCTAGGATCTCAAAACCGGATTATGAACATGCTTTGCCATAGAAACACACGATAGCGTTGGATTATAAACATGCTTTGCCACAAAAACAGACAAAAACATGGGGTAAGTCCAACTATATGAAGTTATTATTTTGCTGTCACTTCGTCTGTTTTATAACCCAGAAGGATGTACTTGGTATCAAATTATAGCTCTGTGTCTCCTCTTTAATCTGACATGTGTAACATATAGATATGATATATAGATAGATATCTATAGATACATATATGATATATAGATAGATATGATATACATGCGTGACATATAGATATAGATATATAGATAGATCTATCCGATCAGGGGTCCGCGAGTAATTCAAACGAGAGTAATGGGTGTGCAGCATTGATTTGTGTACATGACGTTGTTATTTTGCAGTCACTTCGTCTGTTTTTATAAGGTATATTTTATTCTATAAAATAGAATATTCTATATGGTATCAATGGATAGCCCCGTGTCTCCTCTTTCATCTGATATGCTTGCCATATCTATGCGATCACAGGTTTGCGAGTAATTCAAACGAGAGTAATGGGTGCGCGGGTGAACGCAGAGAAGTAGACTGTACATATGATGCAATTTGATTTAATTTCATGATTTTTTTTTATTTTCATACTTGATCATACAAACAGTTCCGGAGCAATGTAACAAAGAAGAAAGGGTGTGTTTTTTGACGCATTTTGCGTCAATCAGGTTCTAAACAATTAACATGCTAGTCCTTACTGCATCACGATTAACATGATATGGCTGACAGCCCTAATACAAACATAACGTTAACCATCTCCTTGCTTAACTAGTTGTAACTGTCGCTAGCTAGCTGAAGTTTACTGTTGTATAGAGGTAGCAAACCATGTTCAATCTTTCTGCCAATTAACATTAACCTACTTCATCACTGCACCCTCGATGTTTACCACAGTAGGCCTAGTAGGCCTACCACAGTGTGCAGATTCTTTGAACTCTCACTGTCATATGTTGTTCCCAGGATCCGTAAAGGCTCTCCTTCACGGCACAACAGTAGCCTGAATGCCAAACCAAAGAACCAAAACAGAGAAAAAAAACACATCACCAACAGAACAGCTTTTGTAAGCATTTCTCTTGGGTTATCAAGTAGGCACCTTCCTTCCTCTGTTAGGCCCCAATACCTCCAGAAGGCTTAACAGTGATGTATGGCATCCTACTGTAGATTTACCTCTCTCCACACTCATGATGGGACTCATTGCTTGTTGAGAGACATCAACAAGTATCCACTCCTTGTCCATAGCGACAAGATTTCACGTATTTCTCTGAGTCAGTTTAGGCCTTGGCTTGATCCCAAGTATGTTAGCGTCTCAGACATAACCGTTGGCTTGCCTTTTCAGCAGCCTTAGACATCTTTTTTACAGCTCTTTTTCAGTGATTTTCCTCCAAAACCAAAATCTAACAGAAGTGTTGTACTTGACTTTGCTACAAAGCCTCTAACACCTATTCCCAATGGTCTTGTGTGTGCCTGTGCTTGCCAGCCTTGTTCCCTGGCTTTTGCCACCAGTTCTGCATACAGTACTTTAGCTCCTTAGAAAACACATATAGAAATACTGATGTGTTTATCATCACCTCCTACACGGAACATTCTGGGCTCTCGTTTGATTTCGTTCTGAAGGAATTTCAAATGATTTCATCTGCTAACAGAAGCTGTCTACAGGGTCTGAGGCAGAGCTGGATAGAAATGAAAGTCACAAAGAAAAAGGAAAGCTTCAGTCCAAAAGGTTCCTTCTTTCAGACATCACCTGCCTCTTGTGAAGATTTGACCCGCTCAATTTTGTGACCACCTGGATTGCTAACCCATACAGCTGCAAATTGGTAATGTTTTCTTAGCCGCAGGGAAAGTAATTTGGACAGGATAAAAGCATAATCCTTTCCAAAGGATGTATTACTTTGCTAAAATGATAGCCTACCTTAACTCCCTAACACTGCACATGGGAAACAGAATTGCCTCACATCATGATATGATAGACTTTGAAGGCAACAGTAACAAGTGAGGTTCTTTATAATGCACAGATTAAATACACATGGGGTTACACATTTGAACAGAACAGGTTTGTGAAACCTCCTCCTGCTGAGACGGTTTTGGGATTCACCTTTCACTTTATTCAAAGGAGGGAACATTTGGATGATTCCTTGGACTTTGTTTTCATCATACTGACTTTGTGTAACGTCATCTTCTTTCTTCTCACCTACTGTAAGCTTGCCAATGAGAGATTTGTCATGTTTCGTTTATTTGACTTTTTTTTGTCCTCGTTTTTTCCCCATAAAAAGGATTCCTTTGTTAGGAGTCATTTCATCCTCTGCTTGGCACTCACTGAAAGCAAACAATTTTAGACAAGCAAATGTGGTTGCGTGTTTTACAGCAGTGGATGAGTCAACACAATAGAAAAGAGGCCTGCAGTGGCTCTCCTATCCGTCTCTGTCAGCTGCTTGTGTACAACAGCCCCTTCCTTTTTTGTCACCAGGTTTACAGTATGCAAAAGGAGTCCAGTACAGCATCTGTTTCTGGGTAGATCTGGAATCATCATCAAAAATGACAGGATTCCATGAGAGAAGCCAAACCATATTATGTCATAATATTCCATGAAACACCAATGAAGGAAGGTGCCAGCTTGATAAAAATCAGTGAAATGCTATTGAAAGCTGTTCTGTTGGAGATGTTTTTTGCCCACAAAGGTTGCTTTGGTAGTGATTTTGACGGTAAATAGGTTTGGTTGTTGATTGGTTACTGTGTGAACTATAGCACTAGAAATTTGATATCTCTTCTGTGTATAGAAATGTCAGCGCAAACAGTATAGCATGTTTGATACAGCACAGAAATGTTTATTTCTTCAACAGAGATATTTAGTTGAAAGATACATGGATGGAGATCAGTGTTGCATGAGACTGAGAACATACTGCTGAATATACAATATTAGTATGTATGCTGTCACGTTGAAGCAGACTGAAACTGAAAACACCTTCCTTCTCATTTTCTGAGCGAGCTGATATTGAAAAGACCACATGAAACCGTAAGGCTTAGATACTCATGGTATTATCCAGTAAAGTGCTTATCAGCACCTTGTCACATTTGTTATAAATGATCCCATTATTAGGTATTGATGAATCTATATCATAATTAACTAAATATGCCTCATGTGTGCTAAACATGTGGCAGTGCAGCATGTTACAGAGCTACGTAATGTGTTGTGTGGTAAGATGTAGTCAAATTAAATATCAATAGCTTTTCTGCCAAAAATAATAAAAAAAACATGTGTGCAATCTATTTGCTTTTATAATTGCACTAGAGGATTAGCATAATGTATGAATGATGTCAGGCAGCATCTGGGTGATGGAGAGCAGTGACAGAAATTCAGATCCTACTGTCCAAGCAATGTGACACAGCGGGGTAGGCGTGAGCCATGTGCCATTTTGTCTTATAAGTCCCTGAAAACTGAGGCGGCATATAACATCTGTGATGGAGGATACTGCTCGTGCGAGGAATCCGTCAAAGTGACTGGCATCATTATTAAGCACACAAACAGCCAGTCTCTCAATCAGAGGCGTGCTCGTCCATGTCCCTTCGCTGGGAACACAGAGGCCTCAGTCTGCTCTGGTGCTCACCTCACTGTCCTTGTAATTCAGCATGGGAGGAGAGAGAGAAACAAGAATAAAAGAGAAAATATAAATGGAGGAAGAGGAGTCAGAAGGGGCTGCACACCAACACCCCTGTCCACACGGCAACCTGCACGACAAGTAACCTTGGTGACACAGGAGAACCTTCGGTGACAACAAACCCTGTCAAACATTTCCTCATTTTCACTGTGTGATTCATACACAAGCTCCTTGTTATTTTCCCCATGACAACCACAGCAGTGCACAGCTTGAGCCTTAGCCTCATTATAGTGTCAGCAGTGATAACTGAGCAGGGGAGGATATCTCACACAAAATAGTTTATCTCTTGAGAAACCAGTTAATTGTGCAGTACATTACTGGTATGCTTCTTCTCACTGATAGCTTCTTCCCATGCTCAGAGTAAGTGCAATAATTAAAACAAAAATCTGCTTGACATTAAAAAAAAATGGTCCTGGCAGTCGGTGTCTATGTTTCTAATCAGCGAGACATGTTTGTACATTGTCTATACACATCTATTTGTGCATTATGTTGTTCCAAAATGACAAAATAGACAGTATATATGTCCTTGGCATCTTTGTTGGCCAAGCAAACCAGGATCTTAAAATAGAACGTAAAATTATATTGTCAAAACTATTGACTTCATTGGACTTCCTTCCTTGATCTTTTCTTATATTCCTTAAAAGCCATTGAGGGCAACAGCAGGATCCAATTTCCTTCCAAATGTCATATTCCTTTGTGAGATGGCCGCTTTTTTCTGTACATCTCTCCTTGACTCTTTGTTAGTTTCAAAGGCAGAAAGGTCCATTCACCGGACCAATTAGAGTGAATCAGGACAAAAGTAAATGGACAGCACCATCCTCACACTCAGCGTTTGGTAAGTTTCTAGAAGCATTTAGAGGAGCTGGTGACTTCGGCGACAAAAGGTCATTGAGATAATGGCATTTTGGGTCTTGATGGAAGTCCACCTGGACGTGAATGAGAGGAAGAATGCTCTTCACCTTCTGTCAGTGTAACAATAGGCAGCTAAAGAGTGGAAGTCAATGACCTGCTTCATTCAGATGGCTCCACTGGGAACCAAGAGAGACATGTATGCCAATTATGGTGCAGGTAAAGACACCATGCTGCACATAATAGCATGTACTTTTCCCTTTTTCAGTGGATGGTGCTGACAACAACAGAGAGTTTTTAAGTCAAGCAGACAAATGTATTTGTAGAATCATATTGACCTTTACACACTAATTCTAAATTCAGTTTCTGGATTGATGTTGTTTTGGAATACTGATGCTTGTGTTGTATAGAATAATAGATATCATAATGTTGTTTAGAATAATGAAGGACATGATGCATCTCTCAACCATATCAGGCATTTCTCATTTCAACTGGCAGTCAATACCATTGAGCAAATAAAGCAATAAAGCATCCCATCCAACCCTTGAATTCACCCTGAAAGTTCAGAATCTGTCCAGGTGCAGAGGAAGTGTGGGCTACAGTAAGTCTCTGGATCTCATGCAGAGCCATGTCTGGTTGTGTGCAGCTTTGTTGAAGAAGGGTTTGAAATATTAAGCTGTGCAAATAAAGAGGCGACAGTATTTGCACAGATTAAGCGTGTGATTAAGACAGAGGAATATTTGTCATCGCTGGCCTAAGGCAGGTGCCATAAACAAGAGCACTGGCACTGCCTGTCCCCCAATCATGCGATCCATTTGTTCTTGCGGCTCTTCTTACGAGTAGTAAGATGAACGGAAAACAAGAAGTTACGCAAAATTACGTGACGGCACGCCCCCCCTCTAAAGTCGCCTGACAAGAAGCGGTCTCATACAAATCAATGGCTAGTTCACGGTCAGTTCTGACGACTTGAAAGTTACGTCATTTCACAAGTTACGAGTTGTCATAAGCCGTCACCACGTACAAATGGAACGGAGGACAAGTTATTCCTCTGTCTCTCTCTGCCTGTGTGGCGGGGCAAAGAGAGAGCAGATCACAAGGTATACTAATCTGCTGGAAAATATGGTTGGGATGAGGTGCACAAATATTTTCCCAAGATGAGGATGGTTACTGATGGTGCCTTTCAACTAGTATTATCCAAACCACAGTTACTTGGCTCTGATTCATAAAGTGGGATGTTTGTGGTAGCTTATGCAACATCATTTCATGCACATGGAGGGTGCTTTATAATGATGGTTGGATTATATTCATCCTGCACCCTCTTCAGTTATGTGCAGTGATGAAGCTACTTTTAAATGTTCCCATCACTAAAGTTAACAAATGTCTTAAATTAGTCTTCTTCTGAGGAATCTGACTTTCCCTGAAATCATTCTTTTCTTTCTCTGACTCCGGCTTCCTTATATTGATTTTAGCCTTTGTATCTTTATTTGCTGCCGGTGCTGAAAATATTGTAACATGGAGAAAAAAAAAACACTTTGTGCTTGATGTGCATTTGATAGTGATGCTGCCGCAGCAGAGGATAAAGGGGATTTTAAATCAACCGTAAAATTGCAGATGGTGGTCCCATGTACATCACATATGCGGGACGTTAAATGACTGTCATCATTATTCTCAGCTGCAGTTGCGACCCACGCTATACATCATTACTTTACCAATGAGTTGTAACTCTGACATTCCTGGCAAAAGCAAGAGAGTGGAGACAGAGAGAGAGAGAGAGAGAGAGAGAGAGAGAGAAAAGCAATTAATTTGAACAGCTTTGACCTTACTGAAGTGCCATGATATATAGCACCACGGTTTTCTTCTCCTCTCCAACATGATCCATGCGTACTCTCCTCAACCTGACTTCTGACTTCAGAGAAACATTTAAAGGAATCTGTTATGTAAAAAAAACACCGTTCTTATGCTGTTGGACCTCAGTGCGGCATTCGACACTGTTGACCACAGCATACTATTAGAAAGACTTGAATGCTGTGTGGGTCTCACTGGCTCAGTCACCTGCTGGCTTATGGTCCTATTTAGAGCACAGGAGTTTTTATGTATCTATTGATCATCATGCCTCAGCTCCTATGCCCCTAACATGTGGTGTCCCTCAGGGTTCAATCCTTGGCCCTCTTTTGTTTAATCTGTACATGCTCCCTCTTGGCCAAATCATAAAGAACCATTCCATCAATTACCATAGTTACGCAGACGACACACAGTTATACCTATCCCTGTCTCCCAATGAGTTTGCTCCCCTTGAATCCCTTTTCCATTGCCTCAATTAAGTTCAAGACTGGATGTCTAAAAATCTTCTTAAACTGAATACAGACAAAACTGAAGTAATTATCTTTGGGAAAAAGGATCAGAGACTAAAGACTGCCACACTATTAGGAATGAACGGTTTTGAGGTAGCGGAAACCGTAAAGAACCTCGGGGTCATTATTGACAGCGACCTAAGCTTCAATAGCCACATGAAGGCAATCACCAAATCGGCTTTTTATCACTTAAAAAACATTGCGAAGGTTAAAAACTTTATATCACCGGTAGACCTAGAAAAGCTTATTCATGCTTTCATTAACAGCAGGGTGGATTACTGTAATGGTCTTTTCACTGGTCTCCCTAAAAAAACAATAAAACCTCTTCAAATGATCCAAAATGCAGCAGCAAGGCTATTGACTAGAACCAAAAGAAGAGATCATATCACACCAATTTTAAAATCTCTACACTGGCTACCAGTGACCTACAGAATTGATTTTAAAATCCTTTTACTAGCTTTTAAATCTCTAAATGGCCAAGGACCTCTCTATATAGCAGAGATGTTTGAAACTTACAGCCCCTCAAGATCACTCAGATCAGCGGAAAAACTCCAACTGGTACAACCCAGCGCCCGCACCAAGCAGGGAGAGGCTGCCTTTAGCTGCTATGCGGTCCATCTTATCTCTGGAACCGTATTCCTATAGACATCAAGACCTCTCCCACCATCTCCATTTTTAAATCTAGATTAAAAGCCAAACTTTTCCACGATGCCTTCCACTAACCGACTCTTGTACCTGTGATCTGTTAGAATTCATGTTTTATCTGTGCTGGGTTTTGTTTCTGTTTGTTTTTTTGTTTTTTTAATTCGTAATTTCCGTGTAATTATTTATTTTGCTTTTTTATATGTGATTGTTATGGCTATGTGAAGCACATTGGGCTACCTTTCTGTATATGAAATGGGCTATATCAATAAAACCTGACTTGACTTATGTCTTGAACAACGCAAGGAATCAGTCTCTCATCGCTGCTGTGATTTTGCTGTGCCCAGCCCACTGCCTTTGTTAGCCCTGATGTCTTCAGTCCACTGCTAGGCCTTTGAAGGCCACTTTGGCCCCATGATTGAGCAACGAAGGAGAAGCAACACCACTCAGATTACAGAGTGGATTACACAACTAGAATGGAGGGGCTGTGAGCTTCTCACCTTGGACAGGTATGTACACACACTTAACTCATTGAATGCCGCGCTGTTTTCGGAAGCTTTGGCCCAGAGTGCCAGCAATCTTGATCATTGTTGACGATTTTTGTAGAGCCACAGCGTATTCTGTGTTATAGCTATGGACACATACTATGGCTTGTTTGAAAGGTGAGACTTTAAGCTCTCACTGGGTACAAACCGTTTATTTCTACACGCCTCTGTTCCTAAGAAATCCCAAGATAAACAGTGGCTAGTTTTCATCAAAATCCCTGTTTTATTTATAGCGTCTTTGATGAAATGTGAAGTGTTGCCTGTAAAGTTTCCGGGAAGTGACCTAGCGAGACCTGGCGAGACTGCCACCTAGTGATAAACCATGTGTCACTGATTCAACCCAAAGCGGCAACCATCAAAAGCAGAGTTTTAAGATTAAATGTCCAGATGAAATGTCCAGATTGTGCGTTTTCATGAGTTTTCGATAGTCATATATTTCATTTCCATTCATCACAGAGTTCCCAAAATCGCATATAAGGTGTGTTAGAGTGTCTAGTTTCGTAATAAAAAAAAAGCTAAAAACGTAATATTACGTTTTTGGCACTCAATGAGTTAAATGGAAATAAGAGAAGGAAGTGATACTAGAGTGTGTTTTCAGGTGCTCAGGTTCGAAAGTCAGGTGATATTAGAAATAAACGTTTGCCCTTCACCTTATCATCATATGTTATACTGAATTCAGGTTGAGGAGTGGAAGGAGAACTCGCCCACCCTTTCACTCTCTTACAATCATGATCATGTATATCTTAAAGGTTGTATCAGTGTTTTCAGGCCCAAAAAAGGCCCAAACATAAATGATCACATTCATCTAATCTTTCCTAACGAGCTGCCTGCCCCATAAGCAGGCCGTCAAAAAAATGTGTCTCTGTAGGCAGCCTAGGCTCCGAAATGGATGCCCGATGAGTGCCCAAAAAGCGTTGCAATATGGCCGCCGAGTGGAGGGACTTGCCTAAAAGGACTTTGATAAAGTGTGTCAACCAATAACCGAGGAGATTCGCGTTTAGGAGAGTTTTAATTCGCTGATATGACCTTTTAAGATTTGCAATGTGTAAGTAAAGTCAACATGAAAGCCACTGGTGAATGGAAGAGGTGCAGTAACAAAATAATCACTTCTGATCAATTTTTACACATTTCAATTGTTTAGTTACAAGATAAACGTACAGTCAGCCATCAGCGTGAGACCACTGAAACTGGAGTAGTCTAATGTTAGCAGCAGGATGCAGAAAAAGCATGAAAACAAAACCAGTCAAAACCAATTAATCCTCTCAAAACATCAGAGGAGGCACAAGAGGAGATCAGTGTGAGTGTGAATATGAATGTGGCAAATAGTCTAACTGATATCATTCAGTCAGTGGGGTTTGAAGAAAGCAGGATTCCCCGCGTCCTTGAGTTTTGAGTGGTTGAGTAAAACCTGAAGCGGAATCTTTCGGAAAAGGAAACGTATGCCTGCTTTGTGAGTTCCCTCATAGGGCTTGCTTTTGACAAACCTTCTTAATAGCGAAATGCTTGACAAACAGTGTGATTCAAAACTGTGCCAATAAAACTAATACTATTCATATTATAGAGTGGCATTCCTTATTTATGGATAATCTTTTCAGTTTCTTTTAGAGGATTTTTGTCTGAATTCTGTCCTCACCATCACAACAGGCATTCAACGGCATCTCTATCCACCCAGCAGTACATGGCAAGAAAATGAGCTCCCATGCAATGTATGAGGGATGCAATTCATCTTTGTCTTAAAAGTCATAACCGCCTGTGACCAGCTTCATCAAGCGTTTGCTCCACTAGGACATACATCATACTGTATTTATCTTCACAGGATATCAACACTATGTGGCTTCAATGCAAATAAAATGATAACTAACACACAGTGCGTCATTTGTTTCAATTTCAGCCATATCAGTTAAAGGGGCTGGGAGAGCCGACAGAAAGCCCTCTGAAATTCTTGTCTACTCCCTCATTCATGTGAGACGAAGGCAAGCTGATTTATAGGTCAATAAAAGCGTGACCTGTTTGGCTCAATTAGCTCTATTTATCTGAGTAATAGTTTTTCAGCATGAGCTCTCCTTCCCACTCACTGATAGTAGAGAGGTGTGATTGTTTCGCTGAGACCTGACTTCTCACTTCATTCGGTTTCTCCATTGGATTAACATAGGAGAAAAGAAAAAAAAATAGCGGACGCCCCATATGCTGTGTAATAGGCCATACATTATCCCTATTATTTCTGAAGGCAATGCAATTCCAAATTCAATTTGAAAACATATTTGTCAAATGTGGTGTTCCATATTGGTTCTTTGTAATGCGACTGCATGTAATTGTGTATTGTACTGCTCATGATGCTGTCCAAGATAAAGCTTAATAATGGAGCTTTGTGTGTCTTGTGAGTGTATGTCTACAGATTCTCAGTAGCTCTGAAACGACATAGACACATTGCTAAAGTGCTGGACCTACATCAAGGCCATGCAATTCAACATCTTCATAAATGTATTATGAGAGTCTATTATGAGTTGCCATAAGCTTTTTCTTTAATATATGTAAGCTCTGGGTTGTTCTGAAGTTTTCCAGTCAGATGAGGTTTTTCACACATTCAGATTTCAATGAAGCAGACAAATCCTGTCTTGTTAGATTACACTGACTCCTTGGTTGTCATATTGGGGACAACAATCTTCATTATCTTACAGATTTGACTAGATTGATGCCATTGTGACTGCATGCATTAAAAAAAGTTAGAGATTAAGAATGAACTTGTGTTTGACATGTCTATAGAATGAACTTGTGTTTGATGTCTATATAATGAGCTTGTGTTTGATATGTCTATAAATTAACTTGTGTTTTATATGTCTTTATCAGCCGGAGAGAATAAATACTCTTTTCTGATTGGCTGGTGGGGTGGCTTTTAATTCTGAACAACGGGACACCTATGAAGTAGATCTGGTAAATAAAGTTTAATCGCCGTTCCATATCAATGCTTATGAATGGTAACTATAACAACGATAGTAGGACGACGGTTGAGCCCAGAGGCAGGCTTCGCAACAATGGAATCAACTGTAAACCAGAGCCTTATAGATATCTGCTGTAAACAAGCCAACTGTCCATGTTATCGCTGTTATTCGCCTTGTTCACCCGGCTGCGATAACGAGGCTGAGGGGTACACTTGCCATTACACCTCAGTCCAGCAGATGGTGGTGGTAATGCACTCCGTTTGCAAACTGCTGAAAAAAGCTATATGTCTAAAATTAACTTTTGTTTGATATGTCTATATAATGATCTTGTGTTTTATATATCTATATAATGCTAGGCTGTATGGTATGTTTGTTGTGGCCTCTTTCCCAAACTTCGCCCTGTTGTCTTGTATGAGGAACAATGAGGCATTCCACTTGGCTCAGAAGTGGTGACTGGTAACTGGGAAAGATGTAAGAACGAGTAAAAACCAAGCAGAATGCATTCCAGTTGTTACAAGTCTTAAGAGCAAGATATTAAAATTGGTTAGCAGTTGTCTGTTGTTAGCAGTTGTAGCAATACCAGTTCGTAACAATCCATCACACAGTATTATAAATAAACGTTATAGCAACATAGCAATAGATTGAGGTTGGACACTGTTGTTAACGAGATGATGAGTAGGATATTACCTATCAGAGACTTTCTAATGATGAGACACAGCACTCAAATCTCCTATAGTAGGGGTTAGTTCATAACACAAATATGGCAGTCGTCTACACATATCCCGCCCCTTCCGCCTCCAAAAGTTGACATGTGAATACATCGTGGCAATCATGCGGTATGTCGTGAATACATTGTGCCAATCATGTGTTCTGATCTCGCAGCTGGAGCGAGGTTGGTGTGGTGAAGCCTTGCACATGCACAGTTCTGCCCAAAATAGATGCCCGACAAGTGCCCAAAGTGCATTGCAACATGGGACTTGCCTAACAGGACTTGTTTGTTGACATTATGACTTCAAGGATGTTCAACTTCCTCCTTATAATTAGAAAATGTGTCTGGGAATACGACTTAGGAATTCCTCAAAAACTGCAGGTCTTTTCAGTACGGCACACTGCGCTGAAATTCAATTTTGAAAATAGTGAGCAAGAGCATCTCAAAAGCAAGAACATCGATATTTCCTTCATTTATATGTAAATGTGAGTCTTTCATTAAAACACTCAAGTCCAACAGCAGCAGAAACCCCAAACCCAAACGGGGTGCCGAATGACTTGACAGCCCTCAGCAATCATCATTAAGGCTAATCATGGAAATGGACAATTGGCAGGCCACACATGCCAAGGCAGTTAGCGCAGGCTGTGTGAGGCAGACATGAGCACCTCTCCAGCTCTCTGACCACTGAGTCCAATTAAAGCCATTTCTCTGAACACAGGCATGGGGAGGCTTTCTGTTTTCAAATGTGCAGAGGTGTGTACATCCAGGCTTCAGAAAGTAATAGTCCTGCTATGCATTCCTTGTGCCTGCACACTTTAAAGCAGCACTATGCAAGTTTTTTTTACCTTAACATAACAGTTTTGTATAACAGTCAAATTGATATAACAGCCAAATATAACAGCCACCTTAATATAACAGCCAAATGGATGGTAAACAAACTTGTAATAAGGGAATCGTTCACCTAGCATAGCCATAGAGCTTATATGACAGCGACTCGGACATGGAGAACCACCCTTGTAGTTTCTGGTCTCGTCGACCTGGACACATCTCACGAGAATCATGAAACATTACCTGGTCAGTAGATATAGCTCTTTGGAGATAGTCTTCGTCTGTTGCTAGTCCTTCGGCTCCAAAACAAAGGCACATGCATCGAGTATAGAGGGAATGACTCAAGCCATGAGAAGTATTTACAATGGCAAAGTGATATATAAATATGTCACAATTCTAGGGGGAGCCAAAAATGCCGAAACTACATTGGATGCCTTTAATGCTTGTGATATCTGTTCCCAAACGACCCAATGTCAAAGTGATGAATGACTTCATACCTGTGGCCCTTCACACCCTTACCTCCAGCCTCTGCAAATGCATGGAGAGAGTTGTTGCAGATGAACTCATCACCATGGTCGGAGAGAGCTTGGACCCACTACAGTTTGCTTATAAATCAAAGCGAGGTGTGGGGTATGCCAGCCTGACTCTTCTGGACACTGTAACAAGACACTTTAACTTTCCAAACTCCTTTGTCAGGATCTTATTTAAGGGTTTCTCATCTGCACATCAACACGCTTCTGCACCGCCTCCAACAGCTGCAAGTTAGACCAACTCTGACACTCTGGATTAAGGAGTTTTTAAAGGACAGCCCCACAGCATGTGAAGCAAAATTGGTTTAAGTCCACCAACACTATTTTAAACACCGGGGTGCCTCAGGGCTGTGTGTTAGTCCTATTCTCATACAAATACGATAACCTGCAGCAGCAACGGACTCAAGCTATTTACTTAGTTACCTTTGTTTGTGTTTGAGTTCTGAGCGAACACGTTTTGTTATTTTTATTCTTATTATATATCCACTTTTTGTAAATAAACACTTTACAAATTGACCGATATTTTGTTCGTCTGCCTTTTTGGACTTTTTTGTTGCATGTCTAACCTGTAGACTGGCATGTAATAACGACTCCCTGTCCACTTACAAGCAGTATGCCAACACAATGGCACTTTGGTTCAAGAGAAGCTCACTGGAGCTTAACAAATCACCAAGACCAAGGAATTGTGTTGCCATAGGGGCTGATTGTTTGATACTCCTCATCCACTATCCACACCATTGAGACTGGAAGGGCAAGTAGTGGATCAGGTTGAAAGTGTCAAGTACCTTGGTACTTTGATTGACCACCGTCTCACCCTGCATGTTGACACAATTTACAAAAAGGCCCAACAGCGCATGTGTCTCCTCAGAAGGCTTAAAGGATTTGAAGTGAACATCATGCCTTGGTACAGCTTCCTGCCAATCAAATGCAAGAGGAAACTGGTTAACCTTTAAACACTGTTCGTTGCTACCCCCCTTAATTTACTGTTCGTGGTCAAATTTGACTGGACAGTTTTAACTGCTCTTAAATACCAATACCATGACAAAAAGTATTATTTAATAGAACATTATTGTAAACAGACCCTTATTAGAACATTAAAAGCTACATCATGTGTTTCTGTATGTGTGCGAACACTGGTGGTTTACATGCACAGTGGCAACATGAACTGTGTGAGAGAGTGAGAGAGTGAGAGAGTGAGAGAGTGAGAGAGAAAATATGTGTGTGTGGGTGGGTGTGAGGGTTTCCGTGTGTGTACATGCATGTGTGTGCAAACATTGGTGGTATCTTGAGGCAATCTGATGAAAAATGCCATATTTATTTTTGACCGGAACAGTGTTAGAAGGTTTAAGATGGCCAGGCAAGCCGTTAAGATCATAGGCATTCCACAAAAAACAGCCATCTGATCCTTGTATACAAGCAGTGGAAAGAAAATCCAGCTTAATCATCCAGTATGCTTCCCACCCCCTCCACCAAAGCTTTGAGCTATTACCATCAGGAAGAAGGTTCAGAGTGCCTCTGGCTTAAAAGTCATTATACAACAAATCCTTCATTCCGAATGCAATACATATACAAAAACTCATGCAACTGATACATCACACACACACACTGCCTTCAATCAAAAGAACATTTTCTAACATGGCAAAATATTAGACAATAATACAATCTTGAATGAATCCCTACTAACCTATTTAGCAGATCTATCTGGCTGAGAAATTGTGCTGATTAGCTTCAGCTAATTCAGTGAAGTTACTTGGAACAGATATATGGTAGGACTTTTACTTTCTGAAGCTTGGATGGCCATCTCTGCAAAATGTGATTTAAATTATTCCATTGGAGAAATATGTACAAAGATGAGCATAACAATGCATGTGTGGCAGATTCAAGAGGGGAAAGTAGTAGCAGACTACGCCACCTAGGGTATTGTCACCACTAGGAAATAAGTCACCAATTCACACACACCCTTGCTAATTGGCAACACAGGTTCGACACATGCTGGGCAGAGACGTGTTTTTAGAAAATATATCTATTTATTATACAAATGGAGCTACAGGATTTGACATAAAACAATAGACAGAACAAGACAACAATAGAACAAACAAGTTATGACATTTCAACACAACACACTCGCACTGCAACAAGTGACGAAAATTCATGTCAGGCACACCAGGTGAAACAAGGGAAACTAAAGACTGTAACCACCCGTCAAGGCCCCCTGTTTCTAGTGGTACTGAACTGGGACAAACAAATAAGTATAAGTATATATATATATATATACTTTTTTGATCCCGTGAGGGGAATTTGGTCTCTGCATTTAACCCAATCGGTGAATTAGTGAAACACACTCAGCACACAGTGAACACACAGTGAGGTGAAGCACACACTAATCCCGGCGCAGTGAGCTGCCTGCTACAACAGCGGCGCTCGGGGAGCATTGAGGGGTTAGGTGCCTTGCTCAAGGGCACTTCAGCCACGGCCCACTGGTCGGGGCTCGAACCGGCAACCCTCCGGTTACAAGTCCAGAGTGCTAACCAGTGGGCCACGGCTGCCCCAAGAATAACACAAAATACAACGGTTGCACAAAAGAAAATAAACATCCAGAGACAAAACAGCAGCCCGTTGGTAATGGCAGGCAATGCACAAGGCAATGCCAATCTTCAACGATCAAATGTGCCGTCTCTATAAAAATAGAAATATTATAGTTACTCATTTTACCTATTTGATAAAAAATGGCGAGTAGGTGAACATCAGAGTGAAGGAGCTTACCTTCAAGCCACAAAGAATAAAATCCTATGAGGGATCAGCCCAGTCCAAACTGAACAAATCACGTCGCCCAGTAGCCGCAACTCCTTAGCACAAAACAGCGATAACTTGACGCCACTTGGCTGTACAGCAGCCCATCAGGACACCAACCAGTCAGCCAAACCAGTGCATTTCACTGCAACACCATGATCAGGTCCCCGGAAGGGGAAAAGGCAGGAGTGCTCTCACGGGAAGCACCTGCCTGCCAATATATCAGTGGAAGGCTAATGACTGGGCGGGTCTGTCAATCATGGTAATCAGTGAGAGACAGACAACAGAGAGCAGGAACTGCTTACCCTGCTACAATCGGCTAAGCAAATCTTTGATCACTGAAAACTTGTCCTCTGTTCAGCTGTTTTGCTTGAGAAGCATGACCCCCCCCCCCCCACACGCTGTTGTACGCAGGGAATATTGATGAATGAAGTCCTCATACAAAGTGAATTGCTGACAGCTCCTAAGACTTAGAACCAATTCATTTGTTGCACGAGCAGGATACAGTGATGATTCCCTCAGATGTTTTACAAGCACCCGAACTGGAGACGTGTCTGCGCTGCGCCAACACCAATATTTCAGTTGCACTCTTAATGACCTCCAGCAGCGAGTCTCAACAGAAACACAAACACACACACACACATTCGCAAACAGACACACAGACACAGACACACAC